>NW_028261389.1:6858266-6888266 GCF_051295495.1 Thamnophis sirtalis
GATGTGGAGACTCTAGAAAGAGTGCAGAGAAGAGCAACAAAGAGAATTAGGGGACTGGAGGCTAAAACATAGGAAGAATGGTTGCAGGAACTGGGTATGTCTAGTTTAAGAGAAAGAAGGACTAGGGGAGACATGATAGCAGTCTTCCGATATCTCAGGGGTTGCCACAAAGAAGAGGGAGTCAAGCTATTCTCCAAGGCACCCGAGGGTAGAACAAGAAGCAATGGGTGGAAACTAATCAAGGAGAGAAGCAACTTAGAACTAAGGAGAAATTTCCTGACAGTGAGAACAATTAATCAGTGGAACAGAAGTTGCCTCCAGAAGTTGTGAATGCTCCAACACAGGAAGTTTTCAAGAGGAGTCTATACAGCCATTTGTCTGAAATGGTTTGTCCTTTCACAGGCTGTTTTTTATGACTTGGGGTTGTAGCTATCAAAAACCCAAAGGAACAGAAAATTGATATGAAGCCTTCTGGGAATAATAAAAGGAAATATAAGTAAAGAAATTCAATATAATATGCTTCACATAATTATCACAGCCAGAATTTTATTCGCCTCAAACTGGGGGAAAAAAAAAAGTCCCCTCAAATGCAGAGATTATTAAAAAAAGGTGTCAGAATGTGCAGGAATGGATACATTAACGATGGAACTAAAGGACAGAGAGGAAACTAAGTATTATAAGACATAAATAGGGTGGTATAATTGGCTAGAAAAGAGATGTAAAATGAACGTCTAATGAATACATAGAAAGTAAAACAAAAGGAAATGGCATATATTTAGAAAGTAACAGAGATGTAAATGCTGTATATATTATAAAAATGAGTAATTATGAAATAAGGAGGAATATATATAAAACAATACGCCTTTGAATGGAAAATTCAAATTGGAAAAAAATACCGATAACGGACAGCTGTAAAAGTGTAACTTCAGGAAAGCTGTTAAAACCTGGCTGTTCTGGCAGGCCTGGGGCTGTTGACCTCATCGCTAAGGTCCAGCCCCGATTAGAACGAATGCGTGTCTTGTGAACTTTAAAACTATCCTTTTTTATTTTCCTTTCTCTTTTTTTCTCTTTTGTAAGCCCCCCAGAGTCCTTCGGGATTGGGTGGCATATAAATTTTAACAATAAATAAATAAATAAATAAATAAATAAATAATAACTGATTTTTTTTTTTTTTAAAGGTTGAATAAAAAATTATTTTTTAAAAAAAAACCTGAAAGGATTTATGCAATCCCAAGAACCTTGGACCAAACAAGTCTGTGGGTAAACACCATCTTATGTCCCTATGTCAAACCCAAGGCCCACAGCCTGGAATGCAGCCCATAGCATGCTTAAATCTGGCCCATGGGGCCAGCCTGGAAATAGCAAAGGCTCACGTTGTCAGGGTCTCAAATAGCATCCAAAAGTAAAGAGTCCGAGGCAAAGTATTGCTCAAAGTCCCAATTTATGAAGAGAGGCATGTTGGCACATCTGGGAAAACCCGAATCTGAAAACTTCCCGGTTTTCCCCACCCAGTTGAAAGTTCAAGATCTTGCCCCCCACACCAACAAGTCCATCCCATGGTCCAATCTCCCACTGCCATTCTGGCAGTTCCACCCATCCAATTCCAGTCAGGTGCAGAGGTTCAGAGACAAAGGATGACCTTGGCTTTCTAGAAAGAATGTTGTTATGGCTACATATCATCTAACTCCGTACAATCCCCCCTCCCATTTTCCCACAATAGAAAATAGAACAATAGATGACCTTGGCTTTCTAGAAAGAATGTTGTTATGGCTACATATCATCTAACTCCGTACAATCCCCCCTCCCATTTTCCCACAATAGAAAATAGAACCATACATGACCTTGGCTTTCTAGAAAGAATGTTGTTATGACTACATATCATCTAACTCCGTACAATCCCCCCTCCCATTTTCCCACAATAGAAAATAGAACAATAGATGACCTTGGCTTTCTAGAAAGAATGTTGTTATGGCTACATATCATCTAACTCCGTGCAATCCCCCCTCCCATTTTCCCACAGTAGAATAATAGAAAGTGTGGCAGGCCAAAGATCTAAAAGAAAAGACACTGGCCTGACACGCGGTGCCTCAGGCTAGCTTTGGCCAGCAAAAGCCTGTCTAGGCCAAAAACTGGCAGCGAAAATCTCCCCCTCTCCCCTCCAGCTGGCCCATGGAGAAGAACTACAATGCTGATCCAACCCTCAAAAAAATCCAGTTTGACCCTGGCCCCCCCTGTCCTATATCAAGAGCCGAGGTGGCGCAGTGGTTAGGGTGCATTACTGCAGGCCACTTCAGCTGACTGTTATCTGCAGTTCAGCGGTTCAAATCTCACCGGCTCAAGGTTGACTCAGCCTTCCATCCTTCCGAGGTGGGTGAAATGAGGACCCAGACTGTGGAGGCAATATGCTGACTCGGTAAACTGCTTAGAGAGGGCTGAAAGCCCTATGAAGCGGTATATAAGTCTAATTGCTATTGCTATTGCTATAAGAGACAAGATATCACTTCTAAATTCACCCCTGTTCTTTGTAAGCATTGCCTGTGAGGCCCAAATGCTACCTAACGTTGGCAGGCCTACTGCAATCTGTCAAGACATATTTGAGTGATTTTGCCATAATTGGTTTGGCAGGAGTTTTAGTCACAAGTCTCTTTTTTCACAGATTGTCTCTGTGAATGAGTAAAAAGATTTGCTTTGAATTGTAATTAACGCAGCAATCAGCTGCGAGACTTTCTCATGTTGTCAGAAGGAATTGGAGGAAGGAGGAAGAGGAGGTTTAACCAAATGATGAGATTGGAAGAGAGCCTCCTTAAGCTTGATGACACGAAAGATAGTTTGTCTCAGTAACTGCAAATCAAAGATTTCTTCACCTAACCTACTAACTTATAGAAGAATAACAGAGTTGGGAAGGGACCTTGGAGGTCTTCTAGTCCAACCCCCTGCTTAGGCAGGAAACCCTACAGCACTTCAGACAAATGGCTATCCAACATCTTCTTAAAAACGTCCAGCGTTGGAGCATTCACAACTTCTGGAGGCAACTTCTGTTCCACTGATTCATTGTTCTCACTGTCAGGAAATTTCTCCTCAGTTCTACATTTCTTCTTCTCACCCAAAAAGCTTCTTCAGTTCTGGAGTCGCAAATCGCTAAACAAACCAGAACTGAAGAAGCTTCTTGGATGAGAAGCAAAATATCTTCAAGCACAAACCAAGAAAGTCCGGTTGCCTCTTGAAAAAGCCCATTTTGCACGGGCTTTGCACGGAAGGATTAGTGAGACACAACCTGCATCGCCTGAGGCTGATTGACACATGACAGGGTGTGTTTGGAAAAGAGAGGAAGGGAAGGATGCCCCATTCAGGTGTGTCCTAAACCTGCTCTGAGTAAGGTTGTGAACAATGTTGTACATTTCCATGCGGGAGGAAGACCAAACAGCAAAATGCTGCTCTCCGTTCCATCATAGCATCAGGGCTTGTATTAAAATCTCTGGAGGGACTCGGGGGAGAAACAGGAAGAAAGCCTGAAATTGATTTTCTACCCACCACAATTCTTTCTGAACCTTGAGCTCAACCTAAAATTGAGCCCTGGGTAAAGCCCTAAATAACCACCTGCTTCTAGGGAGGAAATAATTTAGAAGCAGCAGTGAATTTGGGTGGGACATATGTTGAAATACAGATAAGGTACTTTCTGTTCTGACTGAGGCTTCCCAAGAGCAGGAAGCAAACTCCTGGTCCTGAAGAAAACCCCTTTTATTAATTGGCTGTGAATTCTACTCATTCGCACCCAGCAAAGTCTTTCAAGGGAGGATTTACAGTCACAGACCTTATCTGGATTGGAGAACTGACATGAAACGGCTTCCATCCCCCCAGAGTGCCCGCCCCCCAGCCGCCCGGAGGTCCCCCTGGAAGCCAGAAAGATATTATTTCTGAACTTCCAGTTATTGTATTGGGACTGTTTTTCACTCTCCCCAGTCTCCGGAGGCTTTCCTGAAGCCTAGGGAGGGTGAAAATGGCCTCCCCCAGCTCTCCGGAAGGCCGCAAATCAGCTGGCCGGTGCACGCATGCGCTCCGGAGCTGATGGCTGGTGTGCCAGCAAATATGGCTCTGCATGCCACATGTGCCACAGGATTGCCATCATGGGACTAGAACAGTGGTGGGTTGCAGGCAGTATGCCCCGGTACGGGCGTACTGGAGCCTGCCCGGAGCACCAGATACCTTTCCGGTATGGTGCTCCAGAGGGCCCACCTACCCGCCCAAGCGCCTTACTGGTCTTTTAAGTCTTTGGTGCTTACACGCACGGTGCATACAACGCCTGCGCTACACTCCATTGAGCAGCTGGAGCATCGTGGAGGCTCGCAGAGGCTCGCGGAGGCTTGCTGAAGTGCTAAGATGCATGCACACACTGCACACATGTGCACGCATGCATGTGCACACATGTGAGCATCAATGTGGACGCCACCGGGCCTGTTCCAACCATACTGGTTGGAACGGGATCCGGAACCCAACGCTGGACTAGACCAGAGGTGGGTTCCTGCCAGTTCTAAGCTCTTCTATAGAAGAGGTTCCACAAATCTACTGTGCCATTTAGAACCGGTTCCAGCTCCCTCCCCCTGCCCGTCCACACCACGCTTGCCCCACCCACTGCTCACTGATTTGCCGGCTCACCAATCGCCCTGCCTGCCTCTAAGAGTCCTATCTAAACCTTAAAGTTTTAAAGCAAGTTTGAATACCCCTGGGTTTTTTTTCTAAAGGGTTAGGGGTGCAAAGGTCTTGTAACTTGACAGCTTTAAGACTTTCACATTTCAGTGCCATAGTTCCTGAGCCAACACGACTGGAGGAGGAATTCTGGGAGTTGAGGTCCACAAGTCTTAAAGCTGTCAAGTTTGAACACCCCTGGGGTTTGTTTTTCCTAAAGGGTTAGGGGTGCAAAGGTCTTGTAACTTGACAGCTTTAAGACTTTCACATTTCAGTGCCATAGTTCCTGAGCCAACACGACTGGAGGAGGAATTCTGGGAGTTGAGGTCCACAAGTCTTAAAGCTGTCAAGTTTGAACACCCCTGGGGTTTGTTTTTCCTAAAGGGTTAGGGGTGCAAAGGTCTTGTAACTTGACAGCTTTAAGACTTTCACATTTCAGTGCCATAGTTCCTGAGCCAACACGACTGGAGGAGGAATTCTGGGAGTTGAAGTCCACAAGTCTTAAAGCTGTCAAGTTTGAACACCCCTGGGGGTTTTTTCCCTAAAGGGTTAGGGGTGCAAAGGTCTTGTAACTTGACAGCTTTAAGACTTGCGTGCTTCAAATGCCAGAGTTTCTGAGCCAACATTCCAGTTGCTAAGCAAGGGCATTGTTAAGTGAGTTTCAACACATTTTACAAGTAGGCCATGCCCACTCAGTCACATGATTGCCAAGCCACTCCCACCTAGTCACATGGCTAGCAAGCCACTCCCGCCCAGTCACATGGCCAACAAGCCACTCCCACAAAGCAGGCCACACCTACAGAAGAGGTTCTAAAAATTTTTTGAAACTCACCACTGAACTAGACATACCCATTCCTGTGTCATTGTCGATGTTGTGCACTTCTAATGCCCGCATTAGACCATCTAAATATCCATGTGGCCCTTTAACCATTAAGGGTTGTTGTGGCTATAAAATGAAAGAGGAAAAACCTTGTAGGTCACATGGAGATTCTTAAAAGAAAAGTGACCTTAGTATTAACTCAATCAATACAGGTTGCTGTGGTTATCGGTAATTCTTGACATGTCACAGGGTGGAATGCTTGCTTTGTGAGTCGTCTGGATATAGGCTAGCTTCCTAAGTTAATTTTCTATATGTGTGTATCTCTGTGGGTGAGTGTACGCTTGTTTCAGTCCCAAATGCAATTTCTTGAAGATCGGTTTGACATACCTGCAGGAACTCAACCTTCGAAGCCATCCATCATCCTGGTTAATAGTTCTCCCTGAGAGTTAAATGTGTTTATGGTGGGGCTACATCCGTTTCAATGTTTCAACGGCTCTATTTTCTTTTGTTTTCATCCTTTCTCTGTACAGTCCATAATTACAACTGAGTATTGAAGGTCCACCAAGGGTTTCTGGGTCTCTCCAACAACTTCAGCCTTCAGGGTTAAGACACAGCCAAGGAGTCTGCTATACCAAGAAGCATCAAGGATGAATATTGAGTCCTGGGTGTTCGTTGACACTTAATGCTCTCAAAATCTAGTTCTATGCATTTATTGAGAATGCATAGAGTAGAACAGAACAGAACAGAACAGAACAGAAAAGAACAGAAAAGAAAAGAAAAGAAAATAATACAATAGTGTCAGAGTGTTGCAGAGAAATCAAATCCAGAAAGCACACACGGATAACTGATTCAGCTGGATTAATTAACCTCTCTATATACATAATAGCAGATGAATAACTGTACAATGCCAATAGTAGATTTTTTCAACGTGGTAGAAGTTACAAGCAGAACACAAGCAGGAGAGAACAGTTTCATTCCACAGTTCAGAGCTGAGAGAGCAGTTTCAGTTTCAATTCTCAGCACAGACTCGGATGTGTTTAAGCTTCCATTGGCTGACGTAGATGCTATGCCTATTCATTGGCTGACCTTATTACCATGTCTCTCCCAGTCATGCATATTCTAAAATCAATACAATACAATACAATACAATACAATACAATACAATACAATACAATACAATACAATACAATACAATACAATACAATACAATAGCAGAGTTGGAAGGGACCTTGGAGGTCTTCTAGTCCAACCTAGAAGCCTAGGCAGGAAACCCTATACCGTTTCAGGCAAATGGCTATCCAACATCTTCTTAAAGACTTCCAGTGTTGGGGCATTCACAACTTCTGGAGGCAAATTCTATTCCACTGATTAATTGTTCTAACTGTCAGGAAAATTTTGCTCAGTTCTAAGTTGCTTCTCTCCTTGATTAGTTTCCATCCATTGCTTCTTGTTCTGCCCTCAGGTGCCTTGGAGAATAGTTTGACTCACTTTTCTTTGTGGCAACCCCTGAGATATTGGAAGACTGCTATCATGTCTTCCCTAGTCCTTCTTTTCATTAAGCTAGACATACACAGTTCCTGCAACTGTTCTTCAAATGTTTTAGCCTCCAGTCCCCTAATCCTCTTTGTTGCTCTTCTCTGCACTCTTTCTAGAGTCTCCACATCTTTTCTACATCGTGGTGACCAAAACTGAATGTCGTATTCCAAGTGTGGCCTTTCCAAGGCATTATAAAGTGGTATTAACACTTCACGTGATCTCCAAAGCACCTGAGGGTAGAACAAGAAGCAATGGGTGGAAACTAATCAAGGAGAGAAGCAACTTAGAACTGAGGAGAAATTTCCTGACAGTTAGAACAATTATTCAGTGGAACAGCTTGCCTCCAGAAGTTGTGAATGCCCCAACACTGGATGTACCTTTGTCTGAAGTGGTGTAGGGTTTCCTGCCTAAGCAGGGGGTTGGACTAGAAGACCTCCAGGGTCCCTTCCAACTGTGCTATTGTAAATTCTAAATGGGTTAGATTCCACAAATAAACATACAGTAAGAATCTCACCAGGTCTTCTTCTGGTGAGTATGTGGAGACATTTATTAGATTTTCTGAAAAAAACGTGCAGAGGTGACTTGCCGCCGCCTTCTTTCCCTTGTTCTAAAAAGTCTCAGCTTGATCTGCAGCCTTGATGATTTAATTATTTAAAAGAAAAAGCGGAAGTCAGATAGGCCAAGGCCGAGGTGAGCTCTGAATTACTAGAAGCCACCACTTTAGAATATGATCAAATGCACGGGGGAACCGCAACATAGCACGGACCGAGGCCAGCTAAAGAAATGTATTGTATGGGGAATTGACACAGACTGTGAACCCCACATTTTCTGACTTCAAGTGGAATGCCAAGCAGCTTTGTGTAATTTCTTTAGGCCCCGTCGTCGCCTCGCCCCACTTTGCAAAGAAAAGGATGGCGGCATGACAAACCGATCACGCACATTTGCCGTCTCGAAGGACACTGTTCGGGGTAAGCAAGGCTCCATCGAGTCATGATGACTTTCCACAGTCGCTTTTTGCAGCGCTGGTTTTGAAATGATTTGAAGTCGGATGTCTTATAATAGAACATCGTGTTCCTGTTATGTAGACTGACAGAGTTTGGAAGGGGCCTCGGAGGTCTTCTAGTCCAACCCCCTGCTCAGTCAGGAAACCCTATACCGTTTCAGAGGAATGTGTCATGCCCCTGTTGGCGCCTGAATCTGCGGAGGAAGATGAGCTGGAGCTGGAGCCAACAGAGATGGGGGGGTGTGGTATTAGGCCAGCTCCCCGTTGGAAGAGCGAGTGCGTTCAGAGAAGCGTTGTGAGAGTTGTGTTGGAGAACACACAAACCAGCATACAGAGACACTGCAGTTTAAATAGGCTTTTACTTTGGTGGAAATAGAGGTATCAGAGTCCATCAAACAGTCCAAGTCATACACGGATAAGACAGTCAGTCATCAATGCCTTTTAGTTAAGGGATAATCCAAATAACATAGTCCATAAGCATACAAACAGCCCGGTACTCAAAGTTTGCTAGCAGTTGCAAAACTTACAATAGCTCACGGCACTTTCTAACAGCAGCTTCCAAAATACTCAGATCAGATCAGTCCAGCATCTAACGAAACAGAGAGAAGCTAACAGTCCTTCTGGCTCCCTCTTATGGCCGATTGAGGAAATAGCAACCAATCACATTTTACAGTATGATTTAAAGAAACAGGTACAACATTGTTACATGATTTATATATTGCCAACCCAACTGTTAGATTATATTCCTAACATGTGGCTTTGTTGGCTTCGAGGGAATGTGGGGAGGAGCAGTCCGAGTCAGGACAGGATCTTTCAGGATTGGGATCGCTTGTGGGCAGGGAGGAACAGAGGGGCAGGATGACCAAGAGAGGCTGAGCAAGTGAACATGAGAGACAGAGATCAGGCAATGAGCAAGGACCACCCCCTCCTGATCCTCAAGCACGGAGAATAGAGAGGAGGCAAGAACAGCACAGACTGACCCAACTACTCAGGAGAAGAACACACCTCCCCTCTTCACAAGGCACAGCTGGGGACTGAGACTTAAGGAGATGCTGTAGGGAGGGGACTGGAGGCTAAAACGTATGAAGAATGATTGCAGGAACTGGTTTAATGAAAAGAAGGACTAGCGGGGACATGATAGCAGAGTTCCGATATCTCAGGGGCTGCCGCAAAGAAGAGGGAGTCAAGCTATTCTTCAAAGCACCCGAGAGCAGGACAAGAAGCAATGGGTGGAAACTAATCAAGCAGAAAAACAACTTAGAACTGAGGAGAAATGTCCTGATAGTTACAACAATTAATCAATGGAACAACTTGCCTCCAGAAGTTGTGAATGCTCAAACACTGGGAGGTTTTAAGAAGATGCTGGAAACGCTTTTCTGAAGTGGTGTAGGGTTTCCTGCCTAGGCAGGGGGTTGGACTAGAAGACCTCCAAGGTCCCTTCTACCTCTACTATTCTATTCTATTCCATTCTATTCTATTCTAATATGATTTGATTGCTTATTTGCACCCTATGACTATTGTACCTTATGATTCATTACGGATGTATCTTGTCTCTTTTATCTACCCCAAGAGCATATGTACTAAAGACAAATTCCTTGTGTGTCCCATCACACTTGGCCAATAAAGAATTCTATTCTATTCTATTCTATTCTAATATGATTTGATTGCTTATTTGTACCCTATGACTATCATTAAATGTTGTACCTTCTGATTCGTGATGACTGCATCTTCTCTTTTATATACACTGAGAGCTTCTGCACCCAAGAAAAATTCCTTGTGTGTCCAATCACACTTGGCCAATAGAGAATTCTATTCTGTTCTGTTCCATTCCATTCTATTCTAATATAGCAATAGCAATAGCAGTTAGACTTATATACCGCTTCATAGGGCTTTCAGCCCTCTCTAAGCGGTTTACAGAGTCAGCATATCGCCCCCAACAACAATCTGGGTCCTCATTTTACCCACCTCGGAAGGATGGAAGGCTGAGTCAACCCTGAGCCGGTGAGATTTGAACCGCTGAACTGCTGATCTAGCAGTCAGCCTGCAGTGCTGCATTTAACCACTGCGCCACCTTGGCTCAAATCAAATATGATTTGATTGCTTATTTATATCCTATGACTATCATTAAGTGTTGTACCTTCTGATTCGTGATGACTGCATCTTCTCTTTTATATACACTGAGAGCTTCTGCACCCAAGAAAAATTCCTTGTGTGTCCAATCACACTTGGCTAATAAAGAATTCTATTCTAGAGTCTCAACTTCAGAAATTCACCAGGCCGTAATTATCTTACTTTAGATACATGACCTTTTGGGAGTAGGCAGTGATGTTGGGGAAGGTCTATTCCTCCTCCTAATTCAGTGAAGAACCAAGAGCAGGATTTAAAAAGAAAACTTTAAGGTAAATAAATAAATAAAAAAGATTACCAAGATGGAGGCAGGGAGGAGGGCTTCAGTTAAATCTCTTGCCTAACCAGAATCCGTCTCATGTATTTTAATGAACCTTCATTGCTCGTTCCTTGAATCTGGTGGCAATTCTGCTATCAGATGAAGTGCTTTTCTTTGAATAACGCTGTTATGCGCTTTTAATAATTCTCCGGGGCCGTACAATTCTGTCTCTAACTGCACATTAGGCATTGCCGGTGCAGGAATATTTCTCACTATGTTTTCATGACCAAACTCTACATTTTGCATTGCATTACGGTAATGGAGCTGAATATTTCATGCTTTCGCGGTTCTCCTCTCGCCTGCTTTACTATTTGGAAGAAGAAACGTCGGTTGAGGTTGGTAACGGATGCCTGGAAAACAGAAAACTTTATCATCCCTTTTGTTTCACGCACAATCTCAGGTTTAGGCGTACAGGTTAATCCTCGACCTACAACCAGATGTGGTATTCAGCCAGTTCGAACTGGTTCGGGCGAACTGGTAGCTCCAACAATTAGCTGGCCACGCCCACCTGCCATTGCCCTATCCTGCCCTTTATTTCCTGCTTTCTAGCTCATCTCAATCACACGGCATAGCTGATTTCCCCACCCCTCGCTGTTTTACTTACCATTGCAGATGTTGCAGAGCTGGCAGCAGATTCGGACAGTGAGGAGGTTGGGGAGGAACCTGGGCCAGTCCTGGAGTCTGGGGAAGGCTCTGATGAGAGCTCTGTGTCAGAGGCAGAGAGGGGGACAGAGCCATCCGACAGTTATCAGCTGCCTTCAGAGTCAGACATCAGTGAGGCAGAAGAAAAGTTGGAGCCTGTTCCCAGTGTGTGCATGCGCAGAGTTGCCAGATGAAGGGGACAGCTAAAGAACAGGGGTCGACTTGGGAGTAAGGCCACAAGTGGACAATGAATGGCCCCTCCCAGAGGAAATAAAAGAGGAGCGAAAGGGGAGTGGAGTTTGCAGGAGACCATTAATTTACTTACTTGGTTCGTGGCTCTCCGAGATTCCTCGCCAGGTTTTGCAATTATCGGCCTGGCAGCTCTCTAAGCCAGATAAGGTCTGTGACTGTAAATCCTCCCTCAAAAGACTTTGCTGGATGTGAATGAGCAGAATTCACAGCAAATTAATAAAAGGTTTTTTTTTTTGTTGGAGTTTGCTTCAGGCTCTTGGGAAGCCTCAGTCAGAACAGCTAACTTGGAAGGTAAGTAGCTGAACTTCTAAATGCTCCATTTTCAGTGTTGCGTGCAAACACTTTAGGTGCATGCTTGTGTGCTCACCAAACAGATTGTTAAACCGGTAGCATCTCCACCACTTCCTAGGACCATAATGGAGTCTGGAATTTCAGTCATAAGTCATTGCGGGTCATAAGTAGGGAGACCCTGTGACTGGATTTGGCCTTACCACCATTTTTTTTTTTACAATGATGGTAAAGCGAGTCAGTGCAGCCGTAAACAGAATCAGGTGGTTGTTAAACAAATCATGTGGTTGTTAAGCGAATCTATTCTCCTGAATGGGCATAAAAGCCAGAAACTTCAAGGGGGCAGCCCTTGAAGAGCATTCGGAGACTTCAGCTGGTCCAGAATGCAGCCGCGCGAGCGATTGTGGGTGCACCTCGGTACACCCACGTTACACCTATCCTCCGCGAGCTGCACTGGTTACCGATTGGTCTCCGGATACGCTTCAAGGTGCTAGTCGTCACTTATAAAGCCCTTCATGGTATTGGACCTGGGTACTTGAGAGACCGCCTGCTGCCAATTACCTCCCAAAGACCCATTAGATCACACAGATTAGGCCTCCTCCGGGTTCCATCTACTGGCCAATGTCATCTGGCTACTACCCGGGGGAGGGCCTTCTCTGTGGCGGCTCCGGCCCTTTGGAACGAGCTCCCCGCAGAGATTCGGACCCTCACCTCTCTCCAGGCCTTCTGAAAAGCCGTTAAAACCTGGCCCTCCCCTCTCGAATTGTGTGGCTGTTGGTTGTTTTAAATTCCCTTGTATTTTTGTTGTAGTTCTCTGTGTTTCCCTTCCCCTCCCTTGGGTTTGTGCGCTGCCCTGAGTCCCGCTGGGAATAGGGCGGCATATAAATAAAATGAAACTTGAACCTTGAACCTTGAACCAAGAAAAATGTTCAGAAGGAGCAGTCGCATGACTGTGGGACGCTGCCACTGGTCAAAAGGATAAAGTAGAATAAAATATGGACTAAAAATATAAGAATGAAGACATGGCATAAAAAGGATAGTTAGAAGTTTGCTTAAAAGAAATGTCATCGTTCTCTAATCACAAGATGTTCTAGCCAACGTTCCTATGTCAAAAGTCCAAACCACAAGGTTCAGATAAAGTTCATTAATGCCATGTAGTCCATACCTATAACAAAAGGAGAAGTAAGACCCCCATCTCCTTATAAGGTTTTCTCCTCAAGGTAACCAATAGGAAATGAGTTAAGTATTTCCGTGTTACACTGCCTTTGAGAATGTATAAGAATGCGTGCTTCGATAATGAAGGTTGTTCAGAATTTGCAATGTTAGCCATTTCGCTAACTTTCTGAACTTGGCTGCCAAATAAACCTTTCCTGTATCCTAAGAAGTCTAAAGCCTGATAAAGTAGAATAAAATATGGATTAAAAAAAATATAAGAATTAAGACATAGAATAACAGGGACAGTTAGAAGTTGCTTAAAGGAAGTGTCACCATTCACTAACCACAAGATGTTCTAAGCCAACGTCCCTATGTCAAAACCTATGTCAACAGTCCAAACCACAAGGTTCAGATAAAGTTCGTTAATAACACGTAAGCCATACCTGAAACAAAAGGAGAAGTAAGACCCTCATCTCCTTATAAGGTTTTCTCCTCAAGGTAACCGCTAAGAAATGTGTTAAGTATTTCCGTGTTGCAATGCTTTTGAGAATGTATACGAATGCATGCTTCGATAATGAAGGTTGTTCAGAATTTGCAATGTTAGCCATTTCGCTAACTTTCTGAACCTGGCTGCCAAATAAACCTTTCCTGTATCCTGAGAAGTCTAAAGCCTGTCATTTTCTGCAACAAAGAGAGAGAGAGGGAAGGAGGAAGGGAGGGAGGGACAGAGAGAGAGAGAGAGAGAGAGAGAGAGAGAAAGAGAGTTGTGCGTAAGAAGAAGAGTATGGGAACACACAATTGTGACCATGGTGACTGAGATCTCCTGATATTAAAAAGAAAAAGAAAAAGCAATATTTGACAAATGTCATCTGGTGCCCTACAGTTATTTGTGTTTGGAGTACTAGAGAATCGGAATACTTTTTTTTCTTTTTTCTTTTTTTGCTACACGCACAATTTTCAAATCACTTTCATTACTGCGGATGCAAACAGATTAGCTGCTTTGTTATTATTACAATAATATAATGAAACGGCGAAGATATCGGTGACGAGAGAAAAGGGGGTTAATACATATTTTAAAAAATGTGATTACATATGAGGTTCCAATTGATTCATTTTATAGCTAGTAAAATGAAGGGAAATATATAGATATATATCCCTCCCCTTCTGGGCTTATGATATTGTCAGACTGTGACCTATGCTAAGGGAAAATGAGAAACATTATTATTCTGGAAAAAAAAAAGAGATTAACTTTATAAGGGCTTGGGATGTCAGTTTGCACTTGTCTTCCCTGGGAAAATGTCAGCACCATCGTTATTATCATAATTGATAGGGCTTTAAATATTCCGTCAAGTAAGATACAAGGATGTCTCTCACTCTCTAGGCTTCTCCACAGGTAAAACAGCGGCAAATATTTAAGCTTCTCTCCCAAGTTTCGTGGCCATTTTTTCCCACCACAATATTCCGGAACAAACTTTTAATTAATTGAGGTTACAGGAAGCCCTCGACTTACAACCAGGAATTTAGTAGCCGTTCAAAGTTACGAAGGCATTGAGAATTTCCCCCCCCACACTTATGACCATTGCAGCAGCCCCCTGGCCACGTGATCAAAATTCAGACGCCTGGCAACCGACTCATACTTATGATGGTGGCAGCGCCCTGCTCTGATCTAGGCTTTCCCAAAAAGCACCAAGCAGATTCCTGGTCCCGACAAAACCCCTTTTATTAAACGAGTGTGAATTCCTCTCATTCCCATTCAGCCAAGGCCTGGTAAACAGTCTTTCAAAGGGGAATTTATGACCGCAGACCTTATCTAGCTCTGGAGCTGCATGTGGCTTCTTCGTCCCTCTGCTGCGGCTCCCTTTTGCTAGTCGGCACCAGGTTTTTGATAGGAGCTTCCGGTTTGGGGGAGGGAAGCAGGGTGCACCAGAAGACTCTATGGCAAGGGGTGGATTTTCCGGTCAATTCCGCAATTGATAGGGCTTTTGGTTAGGACAGGTAGAAAAAAAAAGGATACCACGCTAGGAGGAGACTCTATGGTGGGGAAACCGGACTTACGGCCGACTCCAGAATTAACAGAGGGCTTCTGGTTAAGACCTTTGTGGCTTTTTGAGTATTTAAGGTTACTGATCCCTGTTTTAGGGGGTCCTTGAAGCACTTGGAGGTTTATCTGTGTCCTCAGGGTCTTCAAAAGGAAAAAAACAAGAAAGTCCAGTTGCCTCCTGAAAAAGCACCCTTGGGACAACCATGACCTGGAGGACTGAGAATCTCTACAGACTTTTAGCTACACAATTTGGTACAAACACTCTTTGAAGGGTGTGGGAGTGGGAATGGATTTCCAGAGGAAAAAATGCAGACTACAGGAACGAGGAGCACTAACTCAGGTGATTATGAGGACACAGGTAAACCCCCAAGGGCTTCAATGACCCTCTAAAAGGATGCAAATGACCAGCTGTCTGCAAGGAATATCAATCCTTCCATTCCCCACCATCCAGTCAGAGCTGAAGAAGCTTCTTGGATGAGAAGCGAAACATCTTCAAAGAAAAACAAGAAAGTCCAGTTGCCTCCTGAAAAAGCATCTCTACAGACTCTAATAAACCATGTTTTAAGATAAGGCATCCTCCCCAAATATTCATAAACACACATACGTTAAAAAAAATTCTTAAGAAGTGTAGGAAGTTATCACCCAGCCCTCTCCCAGGAAAAATGAAATATCCTAGGAAATATTGAAAAGGCAGAATATTTCTCTGGATGTGAAAAAGGAAGAAACAAGTTTTAAAAGACAGAACAGCTCCCTGTAGCTTCCTGCCCATCCCCACTTTGTCAATGGGCCATTAAGAAGGCCAAGCTAGTCCACTTTACATAATAAAGAGTTCTCCCCTTCAGCTCCAGGGGGATGGGATTAAGGCATGATAATATTGGCCCTTTACCCAACTCGCCACATGGCATCTGAGGACTCAACCAAACCTGGATTCAAAATGCAGCCTAGAGAGTTGCCCCTGCATGGGCCCATGGGAGTCTGACAACCAATCAGAATACAAGCTCAAGATCAAAGGCCAGAGGGGGATAAAACCAGGGTCTCAGCATCTCAGTCCTTCCTTCTCTTCTCTTCTCCACCAACCTTGAAGCATGTGATCACCTTTTCTGTTCAGGACTCAAGCCATGTGGTCCTGTCCACCATTAAAACCATCTTTCCAAGCAGCCTCCATGTCTCCAGTGTCTTTTTTCCCTACTTGGAGCCGAACCCAGAAGGACATTTCTTTCAACAGAAGAGTGCACAGATTCACCAGTATGCATCTCCCAAAAGCTCTCGTCAAAGTATCCCAGATATTTCAATCGAAGGAACAAAAAACATCGATACAAATAGTATTTATTCATTCTAGTGCGGGTGGATGGGAATATAGCTCTCTGAACTCAGACGGCGTATATATTTTCTGACTAGAACTCAATAGGGAAGGGAAGTCAATGTGTTTTGGAACTGTGGTACTTGACACCTCTTCAAGTCCTGAAATGATGGATCCGTGAATAGAGCCAAAGCATCAAAGGGATTTTTAAAAAAAGAATATCTGGATTGTTGACCAGAGAGGCTTAGAAGCATGGCCAAGGCAAAAATATGTGAGTTTCTGGGAAAACAGCAAGCGTCTTTGATTAAAGTCATGTTGGGTTATTGAGTTTAGCAAACGGTGGAGCCATCTGCTATGTTGTGATCCAGATCGGTGTTGGGGCTTCTTACAACCAGGAAATGGAGAACATCTGGATGGGGCTTTCCAAATTGGCTGTCAGGAGGCCATCTCAAATGAATTTTTTTCCCCCATCCTTAAATAGAAATTGGACCTGGGCAGACAAGGATACTGCGGAGACAGACGGATGATCGGGTTTTCATCATTCGATTCGACAGATGCTGAAATGACTTGTGGCAGCCCTTCGAAAGGTATATGAGAGGCAGCCACAAAGAAGATTGGGTGGGGGGGTCAACTTATTTTCCAAAAATCCAGAGAGTAGGACAAGACACAATGGATGGGAATGGTACTTTATCACGGGAGGCTTTCAAGAAGAGACTGGACAGCCTCTTGGCTCATAGATATTACTTTAAATGCATGCCAAAAACTGGAAGGGAAGGGAAGGAGAAAGAAAGAAATGAAAGGGGGGAAAAGAAGGAAAGGGAAAGGAAAGGAAAGGAAAGGAAAGAAGAAGGAAAGAGAAGGAAGGGAAAGGAACAGAAAGGAAAGGAAACGAGGAAAGAAGGAAAGGAAAGGAGGGAAGAAGGAAAGAAGGAAAGGAAAGGAACAGAAAGAAAAGGAAATGAGGAAAGAAGGAAAGGAAAGTAGGGAAGAAGGAAAGGAAGGGAAAGGAAAGGAAATGAGGAAAGAAGGAAAGGAGGGGAAAGGAAAAGGAAAGGAAAGGAGGGAAGAAGGAAAGAAAAGGAAGGGAAAGGAAGGGAAAGGAAATAAAGGAAGGGAAGGGAAATGAATGGAAAGGAAAGGAAAAGGAAAAGGAAAGGAAAGGAAAGGAAAAGAGGGAAGGAGAAAAGGGAAAGAGAAAGGAAAGGAAATATTTTACCTCCCTGGTTTAATCACTCTCACAAGGAAGAAAGTTTTATAATGTTCCGAGCTAGAAAGAAAGAAATCCTGTTTGGTTTCTCTTTTGTCTTTTATTATTATGCTTTTCGCTTCCCTGCATGCAACTACCTCCCATCCAATAATAAGTAGGTTCTGTACTAGATGAAAATAAGGTTGAATTAATTCAGATTCATTTAATGACCATGTGATTCCCTTAACTGAAGTGATTTGTTTAACAACCATGGCAAAAGAGGCCATAAAATTGGGCAAGACTCACTTAACAATTCACTTAACTCAACCTGTTCTTGATTTATGCCCTTCAATTCTCGGGAGGTGGAGGAAGGCAAATTAATGTAATAAAAAAAACCCATTTTCTGCCTGTAACTGTTGGCAATCTGACTTTTTCAACACACACACACACACACACACACACACACACACACACACACACTCCTTCTCCTCCGCTAAAGCAATAAAAATGTCTTAGTCACAGAAAAGTATGTAAAAGATTCCAGAACTTCCTTTTTTTCTCTTTTCTTTTCCAGGCCCCAGACAGTTTCATCAAATTGCCAACCTTTTAAAACATATGAATCATCTGCTTTTTTAAGTGTTTCATCTGTTTACTAGGGGTTGCATTTTAACAAATGTGTCATCTTATCCAATCTTCTGTAGTGGCGGCTGTGGAAAGTTTCCCTTGAGTAGGAAGTACACAGTCTTTTACAAGCAGTGAACTTCCAAAATCTGAATAACACTTGGCTGTAGTTTGATGAATTGGGTGCTATGACAAAACTTGAATTAAGTGAAAATTTAGATTTAGATTTACATTTATTAACATGTGTATGCCGCCTACTCCCTTGGGACTCTGGGCGGCTTAGAGAAGACAAAAAAAAACATATATTAAAAAATTTAAAATGAGGATACAAGTATTAAAATTTCAACAACATGCATACTGTTCGAGTGGGGCTGGATACTAATCAACAGCCCCAGGCCTGCCGGAACAGCCAGGTCTTAGTGGCTTTACGGAAGGCCGGAAGAGTGGTAAGGGTCCGGATCTCTATGGGTAGATCGTTCCATAGGGCCGGAGCAGCTACAGAGAAGGCCCTCCCCCGGGGAGCCGCCAACCGACATTGTCCGGCCGACAGCACCCAGAGGAGCCCCAATCTGTGTGATCTTATTGGTCGTTGGGAGGTAAATGGCAGGAGGTGGTCTCTCAGGTAGCCAGGTCCTAAACCATGTAGGGCTTTAAAAGTAACGACTAGCACCTTGAAGCGCGTCCGGAGACCAATGGGGAGCCAGTGCAGCTCGCGGAGGAGAGGTGTAACATGGGTGTATCTAGGTACACCCAGTATCGCTCGCGCGGCTGCATTCTGGACCAACTGTAGTCTTCGAACACTCTTCAGGGGCAGCCTGAATCAGAAGTAATGAATGACAGGCTCTGTGTGAAATGAAGAACAAAACATTACAGATAAAAAGAGAATATTGATAGCTCAGGGTTGAACTGTGGTGTCCTTGATGCTCTCTGATTTTGGTTTCTGGCAGACATTTCATTACCCAACTAGGTAACATCATTAATGCAAGAAAGGACTGAGGATTCTGTTTTGTTCCGTTCTGTTCCGTTCCATTCCATTCTATTATTTTATAGAACACTAGCTGGATATCCATGCTTTGCGATGAAACTATGTGATCGGGTTATGCAGGAAGAATTCAGTCCACAATCCGTCGGCTCTGTGATGTTTGGTGATTGAATATTGCTCCCGCTGCCTTGAGTCCGGAAGCAGTTCCGTAGGTGGAAGGCATAGACATGTTGGTGAGGTACTGATGTTTAGTACTGTAAGAAGCCCCAGACTGCTCCTGAGTGAAGGAGTGGAATGTCCGCCAGTTTGAACTGAGGAAAACAGAATGTGAGGCAACCAGCAGTTGGAACAGAGTTCTTTTCAAGTGGGGAGGGGGAGTAGAACTCCTTGGCATCAGAGTGTCTTAATTACTGTATAAGAAATACTAATGATCTGATGGTCATTTCAAAAAATCCTTTTTTTCGCGAGCACCTAGAAATCAAGAGGGACATATATGCCAAGTTTCAAGTTTGTAGGCTTTTCTGGAGATTTTGTGATGAGTGAGTGGTATTTGCCTTTTATAGAAAATATTTTATAGAATATTTGTAGCTCAAGTTGAAATATAGGATCCTTGGTGCTCTCTGAACTTGATTGCTTTCTTGCAGACATTTCATTACCCAACTAGGTAACATCATCAATGCATGAAGGGAGTAAGGTTTCTATTCTATTCTATAGAATATTTGTAGCTCAATATTAAATTTGGGATCCTTGATATTCTCTGACCTTGGTTGTTTTCTTGCAGATGTTTCACTATCCATCTTGGTTAATCATCAATGCTACCTAACACTGATTATCACCATCACTGCTGATGTTACCTAGCTAGCTAATGAAACATCTGCAAGAACACAATGAAGCTCAGAGAACTCCAAGGATGTCCCAAAATGTGATACCCCAAAATTCCATAACTTTCTGTTCCCCTTGAGAGACACTTCTGTATTTATACCTCCTCTGAGAATCTTCAAACTTTTCTCTTGATGGTGTTTGATGTTGATTCAATTTTAGAGGTGGTGAAAGATGCAACTTCTATAAGAAACTTCTATAACAGCAACAAAGATGATTAAGGGGCTGGAGACTAAAACATATGAAGAATGGTTGCAGGAATTAGCTATGTCTAATTTAATGAAAGGATGAGGTGGCTCAATGGCTAAGACTCTGAGTTTGTGGATCAGAAAGGTCGGCAGTTCGGTGGCTCAGATCCCTTGCGCTGCATAACGGAGTGAGCTCCCGTTACTTGTCCCAGCTTCTGCCAACCTAGCAGTTCTGAAACATGTAAAAAATGCAAGTAGAAAAATAGGAACCACCTTTGGTGGGAAGGGAACAGTGTTCCGTGCGCCTTCGGCATTGACTCATGCCAGCCACATGATCACGGAGACGTCTTTGGACAGCGCTGGCTCTTCCGCTTGGAAATGGAGATGAGCACTGCTCCCTAGAGCTGGAAACGACTAGCACGCACGTCCAGGGGAACCTTTACCTTAATTTAATGAAAAGAAGGACTAAGGGGTGACATGATAGCAGTCTTCTTATATCTAAGGAGCTGCCACAAAGAAGAGTGAGGTTGTCAACTTATTCTCCAAAGTACCTGAAGTCAGGACAAGAAGAAATGGATGGAAAGTAATCAAGGAGAGAAGCAATCTAGAATTAAGGAGAAATTTTCTGACAGTTGGAACAATTAATCAGTGGAATAGCTTCCCTCCAAAAGTTGTGGATGCTCCAACACCGGAGGTTTTTATGAACAGTTTGGACAAACATTTGTCTGGAATAGCATAGGGTTTCCTGGCTGAGCAGGGAGTTGGATTAGAAGACCTCCAAGGTCCCTTCCAACTCTGCTGTTTGGTTATCTCTATGTCTCTCCCTATGGATCACCAAGGGAGAAAACGTTATTTGTTAATTATCCCTGTCCTATTCAAAATTTTCCAGACTTTTAAAAATTGGGGACACTCCATTGGCTCACTCCTCCATTTTAGATCCTACATTGGAATGGTTGGTTCCTCCTCGCACATATGTGCTAGTCGTTCCTGACTCTAGGGGGCAGTGCTCAATCCCATTTCAACGCTGAAGAGCCAGCACTGTCTGAAGCAGTGGTGGGTTTCAAAAATTGTTCGAACCTACTCTGTGGGTGCGGTGTCCTTTGTGGGAGTGGCTTGCCGCCCATGTGACCTGATGGGAGTGGCTTGCCACCCATGTGACCGGATATGAAGATGCCAACGACACTTGTCAGAACCACCTTAAATTACCTCACACGCAGCACTGGCATGCATAAGAATATGACGTAAACTTGTTTTTTAAAAGGCATCTTTGGTTTGCGTTAAAACAACTTCAACACACGCAATGTTCTGATTGCACCACAAACGCAGTAGTCATCCTTACCTTTCACAGAGGCACTGAGTTTTATAAATAGGAGCATGATAGTGTAGAATAATCCTATCCAAGGACCAGTGGTGGGTTTCAAAAATTTTTTGGAACCTCTTCTGTAGGTGTGGCCTGCTTTCCGGGTCCACTGGTGGAACCTCTTCTAACCGGTTCGGTAGATTTGACGAACCGGTTCTACCGAATAGGTGCGAACTGGTAGGAACCCAACTCTGATTCTACCTAACAAAGATCTATCTCCTTCAGGCAGAGCTATAATAGGAATCCCAAAGCTCTTTCATTCAGTCAACCAAGCTTGGGACACAGACAGGGGTGGGTTTCAGGCGGTTCGCGGCCGTCCCCATGAACCGGTTGGTCGGCGAACCTGGAAGTAAGGAACTTCTGGGAACGCCGAATGGTCCACCCGCCCACCCGCATTTCTTACCCGGTTTTGACGAGTTCTGTGCTTCCACGCATGCGCAGGACGCATACAGCGCCTGCGCGATCCTCCAGGAGCAGCTGGAGCATCACACAGACACTAGTACGCATGCGTGCACTGCGCGCGTGCACGAGGACGCCGCCGGCCCCGTTCCAACCGAACCGGTTGGAATGGGGCGAGAAACCCACCCCTGGACACAGACAATCTACAAAGTTACCCCTGCCTGGCTCCATGGGAGTCTGACAAACAATCAGAATACAAGCTGAATTTCAAAAGTCCAGAGAGGGCATAAAGCCCAGGTACTCACAGCATCTCTCCTCTTATTTTTTGGCCCAGAACCTCACACCATGTGATCCTGTCTACCATTAAGCCATCTTTCCAAGCAGCCTCCGTGTCTCCAGTGTCTTTTTCCCCACTTGGAACTGAACCCGGATGGATATTTTCTTTCAACAGACCAAATATGGATTGGTCTCACTGTCGTTGAATTGTAACCTGGAAGCCATACAGGGTCTCTCTTGGTTCTCATCCAGGGAGGCCTTTGGGCGGAGGCCAAGAATGTGAAAACTGCTGGGATTATAGCGGCGATGAACTACTAACAACGGTCCTTGTCATTTCCCCGTTAGCAGGTTTCTCTGCCTTTCAGTGGTAGCTGAAAAGTATTCAGCAATTTCAGACAACCGTGAGCTATTTATAGCCCCGCGCTTTCCCCCTTCTGTAATTAATATGCGAATATCAGTCCTTTGTTCTCTTTGCCGTGGATACTGAGGGGTAAATAACATGGGTTTTGTTATTTGTTAACTAAAATAGTTGGTTTGTATTTTAATCTGATTTATATTCTTTCTTTTAAAGTGATGTTCACGATTTGTGAGCTTTTAACATTCCTAAACTGGTAAACAAGCTGGAGGCTAGTTCCTGATAAGAAAAGTTTGTTAGTGCAAATTGGGGTCTGGCTTATCGCTTGTGAACCCTAAACAACCTTTCTCCTTACAATTTATTCCCCTTCGGACCTCATTTTAATAAACATGTATGCAGGGCCGGATTTAGATGAAAAGAGGCCCTAGGCTATTCCACTTATGAGGCCCTTTCACCTCCCATTTTTAAGTTTGTAAATTACATGAGAGACAATAAAATACATCATTATTGTGATATATCAATATATATCAATATATATAGCTGGCCTCCCGATGGAGGGCGTCTCTGCTCTGCAGCAAAGGCAGCGAGGCCAGCCGCCTCCCCTGCTGCGTTCAGCTGCCCGGCTCGACCCCCTCGGCCTCACCTGCCTGGCCGCTGGTGGGCTCCGCGTCAACGGGGCGGCTACTGGGAGTGGCCACGCCTCTCGCCCGATCGCCGGTGCCGGGAAAGTGGGCGGGCTCCCCAACTGCTGCGGTGCTGGAACGATCTTAACCAATACATTTTTATGTTTGTTTATTAGTCATATGCGTAGAATTTCTCCTTATTTTTGGTTCAGTGTTTTAGTGTTCACTGTTTTTAGAATAGTGTAATTTTAATTTTGCTAACAATTTGAATGTAGGCCACTCTTGATCTTGAGGCCCTAGGCTGAAGCCTAGTTAGCCTATAGGAAAATCCGGCCCTGCATGCATGCTATTATCCTGTCCAATCAACTTTCCTCTTTCAGGTTTCTTTGTTATGTTAACGATAAAAGGGGATGCAAGCTAAAGATCGGAGTTCCCTCTTTGAATGAGGAATCCCTTTTGTCTGAATCTTCTGATCAATTGTAATAAAATGACCTTCCTCTCTCGGATTGTCTCATGGGAAAATGTGCACACCGAGGCAGGAGCCTGGGAAAAAAAAGGCATATTTGGCCATCAATACATACATCCCTCTTTTCTGGAATGGGAAAAGGAAGAGGTAGTTGAGAACTTAGAGTAACTTTATTGTCACTTCGAATGTACACCGATCGGCAGATGTCAAAATGAAATTTCGTCACCTACAGCTCTCCAAGGATCACCACCTCCAATATACACTACATAAATGTAACAAACAAACAAACAAACAAACAAATAAATAAATAATGTTTGTGGTCAACCTTTCTATCTATTGCTGTCAGATGTTACAGGAATGTTCTGACCGAGGCTTCCCAAGAGCATGAAACAAACTCCTTGTCCCGACAAAAAAAACTTTTATTAATTTTCTGTGAATTCTGCTCATTCACATCTGGCAAAGTCTTTTGAGGGAGGATTTACGGTCACAGAGCTTATCTGGCTTGGAGAGCTGCCAGGCCGATATCTGCAGAACTTGGCAAGGAGTCTTGGAGGGTCACGAACCAATTAAGCGAACTAATTGTCTCCTGCAAACTCCACTCCCCTTTCGCTCCTCTTTTCTCTGGGAGGGGCTATTCATCATCCACCTGTGGCCTTACTCCCAAGTTGACCCCTGTTCTTTAGCTCTTCCCTTCGTCGGGCAACTCTGCGCATGCGCACACACTGGGAACAGGCTCCAGATGTTCTTCTGCTTCACTGATGTGTGACTCTGAAGGCAGCTGATAACTGGCAGACAGCTCTGCCCACTCTCTGCCTCCAACACAGAGCCCTCATCAGAGCCTTCCCCAGACTCCAGGACTGGCCCATCTTCCTCCCCAATCTCCTCACTGTCCAAATCTGATACCGGTTCCGCTGGCTGCTGGTGGATCACAACAAGGACTGTAACTTCTGGCAGGCAGAGACACAACTAATAACTCTGGCTAAACTTAATTGATAGTTTATAAAAGTCTCTGAGTACACTCAGAGAATCACTTGAGACCAAAATTTCCACTGCTAAGTGAGACTGTTCTTGAGTTTTGCCCCATTATATGACCTTTTTTGCCGCAGTTGTTAAGTGAATCTGACTTGGAATATCTTTATTATCACTTTGAATGTATACCAATCGGCATACGTTAAAATGAAATTTTGTGGCATACAGCCCTCAAAGGTGCCTCCAATATACACTGTATAAACATGACAAAATAAATAAATACAAAATTATGTACCCACCTCTATTAGACGACACAGAGAAATTTGAGACCGAGATCAAACTCAGACAAAATGGTCTTTTTTGCTTCCTTTGTTTTGCTTTTAGATTGTCTCTTTCCAATGGCATGTAAACGCTGTTATCCTCTGTGTGCTTGAAGATAGCTGCTTTGTCTGAATTTCCAGGAATTCTCTAGCATGTTAAGACAAAAAAAATAAGCAAACTAAATTGGACAAACTAACTAAAGAAATCCAGGGAAAAGAAGAATCCGAATTCTACCAGGTATGGGATAAATAGTATAGGTGGATGGAGGAAAGAAACAAGAATCAATGAAGGAATATAACAAAACTCAAAAAAATAATAGTTATGAGTAAAATAAGAGGGTTAAGAAGGGTGAAATCCAAATGAAAGACAGTAGAAGGGGAAATAATATAAGGTGAGCGGTACCGATTGATGATTGCTATTATAAAGAACAGGAAGCTCCTGTTTGTATTGTATAAATGTGATGTATGTCTAATTTTCGTGTGTGTGTATTTTACATGTTTGTTAATAAAAAATAAAAAAAAATAAAAAAAAATTGTACAAAATAAATGAAGCAAACTTTACCTTCTGTTCAGAGTTGTTCCCCATCCCACTTAATTATCCTATCCCTCCTTTTTTAACACCCCAAGAATCCCTTGTGGTGTAGAGTCTGGGCAACTGAATGGAGCTGAGTATTTACTGGCCAGATGCCCTTCCTGTTGCCAATGTGGAGTTATATTCCAGGGGTGGGTTCTGGCAGGGACTACTGCCAGTTCGCTCCTGGGTGCATTGCACACACACAGTGCAATAAAAATTGCTCTGGGCATGTGCAGAAACAAAAAACAAGATGGCGCCGCCTACAGCGTTGCCCAGGGAACCAGTTTGGTGGCATAGCATGCCTGGGTCACTGTTGGTTCTAGCGACCCAGGCCGCCAAACCACAACCGGTTTGGTCGAACTGGTCCGAACCGGTAGGAACCCACCATTGATATGTTCCCAGTGTGCTCAGAGAGAAAAATATCTATCTCTACTTAGGATCGAACTGACAGCCTCCTGAGTGTATGCTAATAAAAGCAATTGGAGCATTTGGCATATTAAAGTCAAGAGACTTTAATATTTCCTCTTGAGTTAATGGCCAGCCTGATTTAATGACCTCTCTCTTGAACTAATGACTACCATGGGCGAGTGGATTTGTTAATTTCAATTTCTCACTTTGTTGCTCTTTAATACAGTTTACCCTACTTCCGAATCCGTTCGATGTGTGTTTTTTTTAAAAAATCACTACAGTTTCGAGTCATTACCGCTAATACATTTATGTTTTTCATGCGTACTGTTTGTATAACATGGCAAATGTTATTGCTAGATGAATTCTGAAGGGCTGTGAAATTTCAGGAAGGGAAATGGATTTGAACATGAACAATTCTGCGGCTTCAAACAAGCCTCAAGGGTTTTCTTGTCCTTCTTTTATTAATTTCATTGAGATTATCCCAATGTAAAATACAAATGAAAAAGATAGAAGGGGAAGTAGAGAAAGAAAGAGGAAAAAAAACCATCTCTGATGAATGTAAATAAAGACATGAATCCCCTTGTTAATTATCCCAGAATTAAGGTGAGCCTTCCAAAGGGTGAGGTGAGCAGATTATTTTTCTACTTAGGGACAACTTTGTTTAGCAATAGAGTTACTGGTCCTTTTGTTGTTAGTTGTGAAGTCGAGTCTGACCCATCGCGACACCATGGGCAATGTTCCTCCAGGCCTTCCTGTCCTCTAACATCCTCTAGAGCCCATTTAAGCTCACGCCGACTGCTTCAGTGACTCCATCCAGCCACCTCCTTCTCTGTCGTCTCCTTCTTCTTTTGCTCTCCATCGTTCCCAGCATGAGGCTCTTCTCTAGAGTTTTAGAGTTTTTAGAGTTTTATTAGTATTTGTAGGCCGCCCTTTTCCCTGAGGGGACTCAGGGCGGCTCACACAAAACCGGGAAGGGGGAATACAGACATTAAGATAGAAACATATAATAAAATAGTAGGCAACATACATTCATCATTCGGGAGGGGTAACTATCCTTATCCCCAGGCCTGACGGGCGAGCCAGTTCTTCAAGGCTATGCGGAAGGCTTGGACGGTGGAGAGGGTACGAATCTCCACGGGGAGCTCGTTCCAAAGGGTCGGGGCTACTGCTGAGAAGGCCCTCCTCCTTGTAGTTGCCAGCCGACACTGGCTGGCCGATGGGACACGGAGGAGGCCTAATCTATGGGATCTTATTGGTCGCAGGGATGTAATTGGCAGAAGGCGGTCTCTCAAGTATCCAGATCCACTGCCATGTAGGGCTTTATGGGTGACTAATAGCACCTTGAAGCGCATCCGGAGATCGACAGGTAGCCAGCGCAGCTCGCGGAGGATAGGTGTTATGCGGGTGAATCGAGGTGCACCCGCAATCACTCGCGCGGCTGCGTTCTGCACTAGCTGAAGTCGCCGGATGCTCTTCAAGGGAGTCCTTCCTTCTCCTTAGGTGGCCAAATTACTTGAGTTCCATCTTCAGGATCTGGCCTTCTAAAGAGCAGCCAGGGTTGATCACCTCTAGGACTGACCAGTTGGTCCAAAGGACTTGCAGGTCTTCTCCAGCACCAGAGTTCAAAGGCCTCCATTCTTTGACCATCAGCCTTCCTTATGGTTCAAACTTCACAGCCATCCATTGCAACTGGGAAAACTATCCGCACTTTGGTTGGCAGGTTGATGTCTCTGCTTTTTATTATGCTGTTTATATTTACTGGTCCTAATTGCAATAAATAAATGAGGACTCCCGACAAGTTCAAGCAAAGAGTTGAGATGTCCCATGGTGAATTGGCCATGGTGAGTTGGCCATGAGAAGTTGGCCATGGCTAGTTGGCTGTGATGAGTTGGCCGCAGTGGGTTGGCCGCAGTGAGTTGCCCCATGGAGAATTGACCACAGGGAGTTGGTTGTGGTGAGTTGGCTGTGCCATTGGACACAGCAGGTTGTCCTAGCCCCAGTGGTCCTTATCCATATGGTCTGCTCAGGTTGGTGTGTCTGAAACTCCTGGTTTCTAGCTTGATGCCTGAACCATGAGACTAGTTTCGCAATTTGTCATTCTTATACGTTTGTTATTTCATTTAATAGGTTATAATATACAGTTTGGGTTGCTTTATTTACTATCCCTTCCTCCTGTTGTAACACCACCTTATTGTCCCTTTCTTTTCTCCCTCCGTCCCTTCTCTACTTCCTTCCTTCCTCCTCTTCTACTCCTGCTCTTCCTCTTCCCCTTCCTACCCTCTCCTTCTCTTTCTCTCCCTTCCATCCTCCTCTCCTTACCTCTTTCTTCTTCCCTTCCCTTTCTCCTACTCCTGCTCTTCCCCTTCCTACCCTCTCTCTTTCTCTTTCTCTCCCTTCCATCCTCCTCTCCTTACCTCTTTCTTCTTCCCTTTCTCCTACTGCTGCTCCTCCCCTTCCTACCCTCTCTCCTTCTCTTTCTCTCCCTTCCATCCTCCTCTCCTTACCTCTTTCTTCTTCCCTTTCTCCTACTCCTGCTCTTCCTCTTCCTACCCTCTCTCCTTCTCTTTCTCTCCCTTCCATCCTCCTCTCCTTACCTCTTTCTTCTTCCCTTCCCTTTCTCCTACTCCTGCTCTTCCCCTTCCTACCCTCTCTCTTTCTCTTTCTCTCCCTTCCATCCTCCTCTCCTTACCTCTTTCTTCTTCCCTTTCTCCTACTCCTGCTCTTCCCCTTCCTACCCTCTCTCCTTCTCTTTCTCTCCCTTCCATCCTCCTCTCCTTACCTCTTTCTTCTTCCCTTTCTCCCACTCCTGCTCTTCCCCTTTCTACCCTCTCTCCTTCTTTCTCTCCCTTCCATCCTCCTCTCCTTACCTCTTTCTTCTTTCCTCCATCTTCCTTTCCTAGTTTTTTTAATGTTTTTCGAAATAAGGAAAACAGCTTGACTTCCCAAACTTCTTTAGACATGCTGACCTTTGTCCATAAGAAGATTGAGGTTCAGAGGGTGCATGATTCCAATGGCAGGAGAGCCTTATGGAGCATCCTTGCTTTAAGAAAGTTATAAAATTTGGCGCTCTCTTGCTGGATGGTCTCTCCTGAACAAAATAATATTTTGCTAAATGGAAGCAGACTTTCTTCAGGGTTGATAATACCGCAACACTTCCTCCTTCTCCTCACTATTTCAATCAATATACCCGGGGCCTCCTTGGGGAATATGCTTTTCTTTAATAGCAAAACATTGTACCGAAGGCAGATGAAGAAGAGAATTGTAAGATAATTCATGGGAGATTTTTTCTAATATATATAGCATGCCTGATTTGCAGGGGAACTGAAGTTTTTATGTCTAGGCATCAATAATCTGGACGTACCCCTCCCCAAATCACCATGGCAACCCTAAGCTTACATAATTTTACACTCAGAAATAGGATCAAGAATGTACTTAGGTTGTAACTGCTGGTTAGCAAGTGGCTTTTTTTTTTGCCCCATTCGGCAATAACTAATATAAAAAAAAGATGTTATTGGAGATCCACGGTTCTGTATTGGTATTTTTGGAAGAAATATCCACCTGGTTCCATTCCAAGCCAAGAAAAAGACACCGAAAACATGGAGGCTGATTAGAAAGAAGGTTTAATTGTGAAACAGAAGGACATGAGTGGTTCTGGGCAACTGACCACACGGAGTGGAGAGTGATGGTTTTATACCTTCTCTTGGGCTTTGCACTTGAGCTTCCTGTTCCTGTGCAAGAACATGTATTCTATTGGCTGTTGTCAGACTCTCATGGGGCCATGTGGGGGTCATGTTTGTCTGAGATAAGTTTGGTTGAAGCTTGGACTCTAATGCAATGGCCTTAGGAGATTGTGCAATGGGGTGAGCTCTGCTGCTAATGGGTTAATCCTGTTTTACCAGTAGTAAAAAAAAATGCTTAAGAAAGAAAAAAAAAGTTCCAACAATCAGCTGTGCTGCGCAATGTTAGGAACATTTTGTTAGCATTTGAGGTCCGTTTTTGTTCCCAGGAGGCTTCCCTAAAGCCTGCTAGGCCAAAAGCAGAAGATGGGGGGTGCTGTGAAAGAAAGAAAGAAAGAAAGAAAGAAAGAAAGAAAGGAAGGAAGGAAGGAAGGAAGGAAGGAAGGAAGGAAGGGGAAAGGAGGGAGGGAGAAGGGATGGGAGAAAAAGGGAGGAGACAGAGAAAGAAAGAAAGAAAGAAAGAAAGAAAGAAGAAAGAGAGGGAGGGAGGG
>NW_028261389.1:6893266-7003102 GCF_051295495.1 Thamnophis sirtalis
CAAAGATGCCTTTTAAAAAACAAGTTTGCATCATATTCTTATGCATGCCAGTGCTGTGAGTGAGGTAATTTAAGGTGGTTCTGACAAGTGTCGTCGGCATCTTCATATCACATGGGTGGCAAGCCACTCCCATCCAGTCACATGGGCGGCAAGCCACTCCCACAAAGGAGGCCACACCCACAGAGTAGGTTCGAACAATTTTTGAAACCCACCACTTCACTAAATGAATGGTTATAAATCGAGGACTACCTGCCAAGGAGGCAGAATTCCATGGGATGCCACTGGTAATGTTAGAATGGATGAATAGATGAAATAATGTTATGGTAGTCAAAAGACATGACTAGTCCTCGCACTTATGGGCGCAGCATTCTCATGGTCATGTGAACAAAATTTAGGTGCTTGGCAATTTACATGAATGTAAAATAGAATAGAGCTAGAAGGGACCTTGGAGGCTTCTAGTCCAGCCCCCTGCTGAAGCAGGAGATAATCTAGCATTTCAGGCAAGTGATTGTCCAATCTCTTCGTAAAAACCTCCAGTGATGAAGCTCCTAGAACTTCTGGAGACAAGCCATTCCAACTGGTTAATTGTCCTCACCGTTAGGAAGTTCCTCCTTGGATTAGTGGAGGAGAGGAAAGGGAAGAAGAAAGAGGTAAGGAGAGGTGGGTGGAAGGGAGAGAAAGAGAAGGAGAGGAGGGTGGAAGGGAGAGAAAGAGAAGGAGAGGAGAGTGGAAGGGAGAGAAAGAGAAGGAGAGAGGGCAGGAAGGGGAAGAGAGAGGGTAGGAGTAGGGGAGAGGTAAGGGAAGAAGGAAGGGGAAGGAGAGGAGGAAGGAAGGAAGTAGAGAAGGAAGGGAGGGAGAAAAGAAAGGGAGAATAAGGTGGTGTAACAACAGGCACTAGGGATGGTAAACAAAGTAACCCAAACTGTATATTATAACCTTTCAAATGGAATAACAAAAGTATAAGAATGGCAAAGAAAAAGAATAACTATGTGAATGTATACCTATAATTGTACGTAAGAGAATAAATGATAGTAAGAATATGAAGCATAATATAGGTAAACAATATTTTGTTATAAATAGCTAAGTATAAATAAATATAGAATAGTACATAAAAATGGATAACGAATAAGGAGACCATGAATGCAAGATAGAAATGTATAGAAGGGAAAACACTAACTGTAAAGAAACCGATACGGAACTGCTGTATGATATATGATGGAACTTCTTGTTCCTATGTCGTTTTAAGTCACGTGTTTGTTTTTGTTGATGTGTTCATGTGTTTAAAATAAAAATAAAAAAAATAAAATAAAGGAAGTTCCTCCTTAATTCCAAGCTGCTTCTCTCCTTGATGAGTTTCCATCCATGGCTTCTTATTTTGCCTTCTGGGGCTTTGGAAAATGAGTTTGCTCCCCTCTTCTTTGTGGCAGCCCCTCAAATACTGGAATGTTGCTATCATGTCACCCCTAGTCCTCCTTTTCTCTAGAGTAGCCACACATAATTCCTGCAGCTGTTCTTCATATGCTTTAGTCTCCAGGTCTCTAATCATCCTAGTTAATCTTCTCTACATTTTTAAAATAATAAAAAAAAAGATTGAAACATCAACTTTCTCCTCATGATTGGCTCAAAGTCACCCAGCTGGCTTTCCTACCTAAGGTGTGACTAGAACTCCTTGTCTCCTGATGATTGGCCCCAAAATCACCCAGCCAGCTTTCAGGTTTAAAGTGGAACTAGAACTCACTTCCCGGTGATTGGCCCAAATTCATGGCTGATTCAGGATTTGAACTCACAATCCCTTTCGGTCTAGCCTTGGTGCCTTCACCACAAGACCAAAGCATCTCTCTATACCAGTGATCTCCAATCTTGGCAACTTTAAGACTTGTGGACTTCAATTCCCAGAGTTCCTCAGCCAGCTTTGCTGGCTGAGGAACTCTGGGAGTTGAAGTCCACAGGTCTTAAAGTTGCCAAGGTTGGAGACCACTGCTCTATACCATAGCTCCAAGCAGTGGGTTTCACATTTTGTTACCACTGGTTCACACACACACACGTGCGCACTCGCTTTGCATGCCCACTCACTTTGCACGCCCACTCATTCCGCGCACCCACTCGCTTTGCGCAGGTTTGCCCACCTCACGGGTGCATGCGCCCCTTCTGCGCATGCGCTTTGCTTGTGCGGCGCCTCCTGCGCAAGCGTCCAGCCTAAAAAATGTGCCTAAATAGGCACGGCACAGAGCCTGGACAAGTGGGTGGGGCCACCAGCAATTTCCGCTACCGGTTTGGGTGAACTGGTCCGAATTGGCTGAATACCTTCCTATTTTGACTGGTTCAAATGGAATAGAGTTTCTTACATTGCTAAGAAATTCCTATACTTTGCAAATCTCCTCATAAGCCAGAACCGGGGCGGGGGTTGGGGGGTGGGGGATGGAGCATGTTTTTTCTTTAATGAAATTGCTTGTGAGAGAAAATATATCCCGTGGATTCAGCCTTTCTTTTTGTCTCGCAGGATTTCCTTAAAATTTAGGAGGCCATTCCTCCGCCCCCCCCCAATCACTCTGTTGCATATTTATAACTCCATTTCTACAGTCTTTTCATTATGATTCCATTATGATTCAAGTCTGTTCCAGTATCATGATTACAGTGGTAAAGTCCTCAGGGGCCAGGATATCTATATCTATATCTATATCTATATCTATATCTATATCTATATCTATATCTATATCTATATCTATATCTATATCTATATCTATATCTATATCTATATCTATATCTACATCTACATCTACATCTACATCTACATCTACATCTACATCTACATCTACATCATCTATCTATCTATCTATCTATCTATCTATCTATCTATCTATCTATCTATCTATCTATCTATCTATCTCTAGCTCTCTATATCTCTATATCTCTCTCTATCTATATCTATCTATCATCTATCTATCTATCTATCTATCTATCTATCTATCTATCTATCTATCTATATGTATATATATTTCTATCTCTATCTCTATCTCTCTATCTATCTCTATATCCATATCCATATCCATATCTCATCTATCTATCTATCTAGCTCTAGTTCTCTATATCTCTATATCTCTATCTCTCTCTCTATCTATCTATCTATCATCTATCTAGCTAGCTAGCTCTAGTTCTCTATATCTCTATCTCTCTATCTCTTTATCTCTCTCTATATCTATCTATCTATCTATCTATCTATCTATCTATCTATCTATCTATCTATATTTCTATCTCTATCTCTATCTCTATCTCTATCTCTATCTCTATCTCTATCTCTATCTCTATCTCTATCTCTATCTCTATCTCTCTATCTCTCTATCTCTCTCTCTATCTCTATCTCTATATCCATATCTCATCTATCTATCTATCTATCTATCTATCTATCTATCTATCTATCTATCTATCTATCTATCTATCTATCTATCTATGTATATATATAAAACACCTTTCTGTAAGGTATCTTAAGTAGTGATGGCTATGATTACCTGAATAGCTTGTATTCTACTTTACTATAATACAGAATAAATGTCAGAAATGGTGTAGGATCTCCTGCTTGGGCGGGGGGGTTGGACTAGATGACCTACAAGGTCCCTTACAACTCTGTTAATCTGTATACGGGTGACCTTAGACCAATCACTAGGAGACGGTGACTTCTAGTCACGCCTTAGCCATGAAAGCTGGCTAGGTGACTTTGGGAGAGTCAACCCCACAATTAAACTCACCTCAGATGGGGACAATAGGTGGAGGAAGTAGCATTAAATCAGCTTGCCGCCTTACGTTGTTTCTAAAAAATAATAAAGTCAACATAGTAAATAAATAAAGAAAATAAAAATGAATGATTGGGATTTGTTCACTCTACTTCCACTTTATAACCCTTCCTTTACATCCATGGTACACATTACACATTACAGTTCTTCATCTCAACACAGAGAATGTTCATTTCCACATTCCTTTCATTTTTGTTATTGCTTTCAGGGACTGTGGGATTCTTGGTAAGATAAAGGTAAAGGTTCCCCTCGCACATATGTGCTAGATGTTCCCGACTCTAGGGGGCGGTGCTCATCTCCATTTCAAAGCCAAAGAGCCTGCACTGTCCGAAGACGTCTCTGTGGTCAAGTGGCCGGCATGACTAAATGCCGAAAGCACACGGAACGCTCTTACCTTCCCACCAAAGGTGGTTCCTATTTTTCCACTTGCATTTTTTACATGCTTTCGAACTGCTAGGTTGGCAGAAGCTGGGACAAGTCACGGGAGCTCATTCCATTACGCGGCGCTAGGGATTTGAACCGCTGAACTGCTGGCCTTTCTGATCGACAAGCTCAGTGTCTTATCCACTGAGCCACCGCGTCCCTACTTTTGTAAGATACTATGCCTGCTTTTGCTACCAGCAATGATCCACCCCATATCTTGCTGTATGCAATTCATTTGAGATTGCAAGTCTGTCCCATTTTTGTAACTTTCCTCTCCTTGGGGAAATTTCAGGAATAAATCTGTGAAAAGAAAAGAAAGAAAAAACAACAACTCCCAAATCCCACTTACTTTTGCACCGCACGAAGTGTGAAAGAGAGAGCTGAGCCGTACAGCTTTGATAACCGATAGCGACTAAACAGTATATACAGGATGTGTGGGTGCGTATGGAATGTCTGAATGCATTTAAACACCTTTTGCAATGACGCAAGCACAAAACAAAATTCTGCCTCTGTTTTGGCTGACCTACCATATTTTTCGGAGTATAAGATGCACCAAGGTTTTGAAGAGGCAAATTTTTAAAAAAAGCTTTTGCACTCTGCAAACCTCCCAAAAAGTCCCATTTTTCACAAAAACGCCCCCCCCTTTTTTAAAAAAGGGGCATGAATAGCCTTTAGAAGGCTTGTAGAATGCTCCTGCGGGATGGGGGTGGGGGCAAAAATGAACAAAAAATGGCCCATTTTTCGCAAAAACGGGCCCGTTTTTTGTCAAAAAAAGAGGGCATGGATAGCCTTTAGGAGGCTTATAGAGTGCTCCTGGGGGTTGGGGGGGGCAAAATTGCCCCCAAAATGGCCCGGTTTTTGCTCATTTCTGCCCTCCCCAGCCCCCAGGAAGCCTCTGAAAGCCTCCTAAAGGCTATGCACGGCCATTTTGGTGAAGGGGGTGGGGTTTCAGGAGGCAAAAAAATGCTGTATTCAGTGTATAAGATGCACCCAGATTTTCAGCCTCTTTTTTGCGGGGGAAAAGGTGTGTCTTATATTCTGAAAAATATGGTATTTGATACAACAGAGCTGGGGGAGGGGAGAATGAAGGAGACAGCAGCCAAAATGATAAGAAAAGAACAGAGCGGGAATGGACCCTTGAAGGTCATCTAGTCCAACCCCTGCCCGAGCAGGAGATGCTACACCAATCCAGACAAATGTCTGTCCAATCTCATCTTAAAAACCTCCAGTGATGCCGCATTTTGGATAATTTCCAAAACTCTCCAAAGTTGGCAAGTCCTTTGCTTGAAAGAACACAACTGAAGGAGGATCTGTTGGAAGTGTATGAAAGCACAAAGGTCTTGGAGATTTTCTTTATTTGAGAAAGTTTACATGGCTGCCCAACTCATTCTCAGTATCTCCAATGGCTTACAAATATAAAATCCTCCATAAACCCAAAATGAAACCCAATAAACCCTCCCACCTTGCTATCAGCTGTGGTGGTGCACTGGTAAGAATACAGAACTGCAGGCTACTTCTGCTGACTGTGATTACTAGAAGTTTGGCGGTTTGAATCTCACCAGGCTTGAGGTTGTCTCATTCTTCTGAGGTCAGTAAAATGAGGGTCCAGATTGTTGAGGGCAATTTGCTGACTCTGTAAACCTCTTAGGGCTGTAAATAACTTTGAAGCGGTATATAAGTCTAAGTGCTATTGCTGATGTCCTTTTCCCCTGTCCTAACCACTTTCTAAAGAGCAGTGATAGCAAACCTTTTTTGCCTCGGGGGCCAAAAGCATGCTCGCATGCGCTATTGTGTGCACAGATGTGTGCACAGCTTTCTTGGAGCCTGAGGATGGTGAAAATGGACTCGCCTGCCTCCCGGGAGGCCCTTCCAGGGCCAGAAATGGCCCATTTTCTGACTTCCAGTGGCCTGGTAGGTCTGTTTTTCGCCTTCTCCAGGCTCCAAAGGCTTTCTAGGAGCCTGAGGTGGGCGAAAAACGGCCCAAGATGCAAACCATAAGTTTGGGAACGGTCTTCCGGGTTGCCCATTGGGCTGTTTTTCTCCCTCCAGAGACTTCAGGAGGCTTCCCTGAGGCCTCCGGAGGGCAATAAACAGCCCAATGTGCAAACTGAAAGTCGATTCCTGAACTTCCGGTTTCCGTGTTGGGCCATTTTTCGCTCTCTGGAGGCTTCAGGGAAACCTCTGGAGAGCAAAAAACAACCGAAAATCAAGGCTGAAAATCAGCTGGCCAGTGTATGCATGCGTGCTGGAGCTGACAGGGCAACGCCTCGTGTGCCCTCAGAAATGGGTCTATGTGCCACCTGTGGCATGCGTGCCATAGGTTTGCCATCATGGCTATAGAAGAACAATCAAGAGCATCCTGTTGTATTGCATTAGGGTCTGGTTTGAAAGCCTTACTCTTTGGGACACGAAGGCAATGCAGAGAGTGGTGAGGACGGCAGGAATGATTATTGGTATTTCACTTCCTTTGATCCAGGACATGGCACACAAGTGATGCTTGAGTAGGATCTGAAGGATTGTCTCAGTTGCTACACATCCTCTTCATGACCCGGTTTAGCAGTTAGACTTAGATTTATATACCGCTTCATAGGGCTTTCAGCCCTCTCTAAGCAGTTTACAGAGTCAGCATATCGCCCCCACAGTCTGGGTCCTCATTTCACCCACCTCGGAAGAATGGAAGGCTGAGTCAACCTTGAGCCGGTGAGATTAGAACCACTGGACTGCAGATAACAGTCAGCTGAAGTGGCCTGTAGTACTGCACCCTAACCACTGCGCCACCTCGGCTCTTGTTTCCTTGTTACCTTCTGGGAGGGGGCTTCATCAAATCCAAAGCACAGGGGTGGGTTCCAGATCCCGGTGCAACTGGTACCATGCAATGGGGCTGGGTGTTCACCACCGTGCGCAGCACGTGCATGCGTACTTACCGTCTGCAACACTCCGCGACGGCTCTGCAACACTCCAGCTGCTCGGCGGAGCATCGTGCAGGCACCGTATGCCCCGTGCGCTTGCGCGTAAACCCCGATCGGCTCAAATACAGGTAAGGAGGGCGGGCGGGTGGGCCCTCCGGAGCACCATGCCAGAATGGTACCTGGTGCTCCCAGCAGTCCCTGGTACGCCTGTACCGGGGTATATCGATCGTATCCCACTACTGCCGAAGCAGAACATCCAGATTCAATGGCAGTTTTGTTCCATTCAGCATCAACCGTGTGAATTCTCAAGCTTCCTCTTTCTGCAACGTATTCAAAATGAACAGTGATTTATGTGTGTGTTTGTAGCATGTGCATAGTGTGTTATGTATGTGTTTGGGTAGATATACACTCTCTCCTGAAGATCAGGCAACAGAATTCCATGCAGGGGTGGGTTTCAACCGGTTCACGGCGGTCCCCGCGAACCGGTTGGTCAGCGAACCCAGAAGTAAGTAACTTCCGGGAACGGCGAAGGGCCCACCCGCCCGCCCGCGCTCCTTACCTGTCTTTGAAGGCTTCTGCGCTTCCACGCAGGCGCATGGCACATACAGCGCCTGCGCGATTCTCTGTGAGCAGTTGGCTGGAGAATCGCACAGGCGCTAAGACGCATGTGTGAACTGCGCCCATGCACGAGGACGCCGCCGGCCCCGTTCCAACCGAACCGGTTGGAACGGGATTAGCAACCCACCCCTGATTCCATGTTTAATGTGGGCCAGTGTTCTCGCGGTAAAAATAATGACAACAAAAGCGATCCTATCTTATCTAGCGACAACAATCAAATGAGCCACCACCACCACCACCCATTGGCAAAACCAGGTCTTCAGTGCCGGGTGAGAAACATATCAAAGTGGGTGCCAATCTTTATCTTCATGGGGAGGATGTTGGGATGCTGTGCCATATTTATTTATCGTATGGCACAGTCACCTCACGTTTTGATTCAAAACGCAGGGGATAAAAATACAAAGAATCTGAAATATTGTAAACATATGTCTAGATGACAGATTCGATTTTTTGCTTCTTTTGTCACAGCCAGTAAATCAGCAAAGTCTCCGTTGTAATGTAGACTCTGTTTTGGCACTATATGTTGGATAGTTGGTTTTTTCAGTCCCGCAGTCACAATTCGGTGATGGTATTTTGGCCCACTTATGGACGACATCTGCACATCTAACATGGCCAATGCGAAGTCCCTTCAGTGTTGTCCATACTGATCAAATCCAGGGCTTATCAAATCCAGGTGGTTTTTTCCAAGATGCAGGACAAACTTTGACATTGTGGAGGATGAGGTTCCACATATTGTGTATACTAAAATCATCTTCTGCGTGTATTTTAGAAGTAGAAATAGCTGAGGGAGGAAGCCACCATGGAGAAGGCACTTCTTCTTGGTCCCACAAACAGGTCCTCCTTAAAATAAGGGACATTTATTGTTCCCTGTCTCCCTGCTCTTGTGGGCCAGATAGATATGACTGGGAAATATTCATTGAGTTTCTATGTTTCTGTCTGTCCAACCATCAATCCACTCACCCACCCACCCACCCATCCACTTCCTTCTATCCATCCCCTCACTCCTCCATCCATCCACTTCCTTCCTTCCTTCCTTCCAATTTCCATCACTCACCCTTCCATCCAGCCACTTCCTTCCTTCCTTCCTTCCTTCCATCCATCCACCCACCCTTCCATCCATCCATCCATCCATCCATCCATCCATCCACTTCCTTCCATCCACCCTTCCATCCATCCACTTCCTTCCTTCCATCCATCCATCCATCTATCCACCCACCCACCCACCCACCCACCCACCCATCCTCTTTCTTCCATCCACGCATTCATCCATCCATCACTCACCCTTCCATCCATCCATCCATCCATCCATCCATCCATCCACCCACCTACCCACCCACCCACCCACCCATCCACTTCCTTCCATCCACCCTTCCATCCATCCATCCATCCACTTCCTTCCTTCCTTCCATCCATCCATCTATCCACCCACCCACCCACCCACTTCCTTCCATCCACCCTTCCATCCATCACTCACCCTTCCATCCATCCACCCACCCACCCACTTCCTTCCTTCCATCCACCCATCAACTTCCTTCTATCCATCCCCTCACTCCTCCATTCATCCACTTCCTTCCTTCCACCCACCCATCCATCACTCACCCTTCCATCCATCCACTTCCTTCCTTCCTTCCTTCCATCCATCCATCCATCCATCCATCCATCCATCTATCCACCCACCCATCCACTTCCTTCCTTCCTTCCATTCATGTATTCATCCATCCATCACTCACCCTTCCATCCATCCATCCATCCATCCACTTCCTTCCATCCACCCTTCCATCCATCCACTTCCTTCCTTCCATCCATCCATCTATCCACCCACCCACCCACCCATCCACTTCCTTCCTTCCATCCACGCATTCATCCATCCATCACTCACCCTTCCATCCATCCATCCATCCATCCATCCATCCACCCACCTACCCACCCACCCACCCACCCACCCATCCACTTCCTTCCATCCACCCTTCCATCCATCACTCACCCTTCCATCCACCCACCCACCCACCCACCCACTTCCTTCCTTCCATCCACCTATCCATCAACTTCCTTCCTTCCATCCATCCATCCATCCATCCACCCCTCCATCCACCTATCCATCCATCCACTTCCTTCCTTCCACCCATTCACCCATCAATTCACCCTTCCACCCACCCCCTTCTTCCTTTCCTTCCTTCCTTACATCCACCTACCCACTCACCCATCCATCCATCCACCCACCCATTCATCCTTCCATCCTTCCTTCTATCCTTCCATCCACCCATCCATCCTTCCTTCCATCTTGCCTGCTTGTTTCATCATTGGAATGCTTCCGTTCTTTCTCGTTTCCCTAACATTTCCAGCTCTACAAGAACATTTTTTTTTTCAACTGGGGGACCATGCCGGAGAACCTTCCTCCCCCCTCTCATCCACCCCTCCACCCACCCCTGCTAAACCTTCAAATTTCTCCTTTGCATGTCATCTCCATGATTCCAAAGACTCCACTGGCAAAAAACATCTCGCATTCTGCATCCACAACACCTCCTGCCTCTTTCTTCCCTGCCTCCATTCGCCCTCCCTCCCTCCCTCCCTCCCTCCCTCCCGTCTTCTTTGAAATTCCTTCCTTTTTTTAGCGAGAGGCGTTGCAACAATCAAAAGAAGAAGAAGAAGAAGGGGGAAAAAACTTGGCCGCAAACGGTGTACTCACAACAGAGCGGGTTTGATATGATCAAGATAATTGTTTTATTAAAATATTTGCTCTTTGGCGCCTGACAAGATTTCCAGCAGGGAGAGGGCCTTTTCGCCGAGCCCCACGCCAGCCATTAGTGCTTTGATTTCCACAATGCCTTTCTTTATTTAATAGGCCTGAAATATTGATTAACATTTACAGATTCAATTCCGAGCGCTCGGCGGAGGTGAGGGAGAGCTGCTTGTGCCAGTCAAATCCGGAGGTGTAATGAAATCCCCTACTGTGCCTGTCAACGTATCCTCCACACAGGTCATTTCCTACCTGTTCTACCGCCTCGGAAAAAAAAGCAGCCATTTTCCCTTCAGATGTTTGGCAAGCGACGGGGGGAAGAAACCCGCCTCCCGCCATGAATTCGCCGGCCTTTTTTGAGGAAGTTGAATGGTCTCATTGCCGCTGATGTTGCTCCAGGTTCTTGGGGGTGGGTGGGGGGAGATCAGCCAGATTGCTTGGGGATAAAAATGCTTTTGAGAGAGACCCAGGCTGCATTCTTAGCATCCATGTTTTCTTTTTTCTCTTGATGAAAGCCAAGAGAATAATGGTAGATGCAAGCAAACCACAGTCAAAGCAGAAAACTCTTCCTCCCACCGTCTGCCCTCTATTCTTGTCTCTTTTCTTCCTTCCCTCCCTCACCTTGCTTCTATTTTCTCTTTCTTTCTTTCCTTCTTTCTTTCTTTCTCTTTCTTTCTTTTTTTCTCTTTCTTTCTTTCTTTCTTTCTCTTTCTTTCTCTTTCTTTCTTTTTCTTTCTTTCTTTCTCTTTCCTTCTCGTTCTTTCTTTCTTTCTTTCTCTTTCTTTCTTTTTCCTCCCTCCCCTTTATTTCTCCCCCTTTCTCCTTTTTTCCTTGTTCCCTCACCTCTCTTTCTGTTTCCTTCCTTCCATTCTTCCTCCCTCCCTTCCTTCCTCTCTCCCGTCCTCTCCTCTCTCTCTCTCCTTCCTTTCTTTTTTCCTCACCCCCTCACCTTTCCTTTATTCCTCCCTCACATCTCTTTTTCTCTCCCTTTCTTTTTTTCCTCCCTCCATTACCTTCCTTCCTTTCTCCCTCACTTTTTCTCTCATTTCTTTCTTCCTTTTTTCTTCCCTCCCACCCTCTCATCTATCTCTCCTTCCTTTCTTCCATCCCTCCCTCCCACCCTTACCTTTCCTTCTTTCCCTCCCTCGCATCTCTTTTTCTCTCCATCCTTTTTTCCTCCCTCCATTACCTTTCCTCCTTCCCTCCCTTGCACCTCCTTTTCTCTTATTCCTTTCTTCCTTTTTTCCTCCCTCCCTTATCTCTCTTTTGCTTTACTTCCTTCCTCCCTCCCTCCCTCCATCCATTCATCCATCCTTTCTTTTTGCTTTCCTTCCTCCCTTGGCTGGGCGAATCTCTTATTTTTAAAAATCTACCACATTTTCCTAACCCAGCCCAATCTAAAACCTCAAATTCAAAAGTTGTTTTCCGCCCCCTCTGTTATTAAGGCTGGGCCAGTCCCTGGAAGGAAGTTTCCCTTTGTTGACGATTCAACGGATGCTCAGAAGTCAAGATGCCTCCTTCATTTCCGAGAATGAAGCTCAAGTGATTTTTCTTTTATTGCTTTGTTCTGTTTCTCAGACTCTCTTCAACCATTGCTCCAGAGGGAGATGCTGCAGGACAACTGCGTGGCTGTGACACAACATCCTCTTGACTTTGGCAAACGATGTCAGGGAACAAACCACTTGTCTCTCTATGAAGAGGATGGCTGGAGAATGTGTCCCTTATTTCTGTCAGAAGGATCTGTTGGAGCTGACCCTGCCTCCCCTATATAAAGAGGTAAAGATAAAGGTTCCCCTCACATATATGTGCTAGTTGTTCCTGACTCTAGGGGGCGGTGCTCATCTCCGTTTCAAAGCCGAAGAGCCAGCACTGTCCGAAGACGTCTCCGTGGTCATGTGGCCGGCATGACTCAACGCCGAAGGTGCACGGAACGCTGTTACCTCCCCACCAAAGGTGGTTCCTATTTTTCTACTTGCATTTTTTACCTGCTTTCGAACTGCTAGATTGGCAGAAGCCGGGACAAGTCACGGGAGCTCACTCCGTTAGCGGCGCTAGGGATTCGAACTGCCAAACTGTTGACCTTTCTCATCGACGCATCTTAGCCATTGAGCCACCACGTCCCTTGCAGTGAGTGACTGGTCTCTTGCACCCAGAAGTGCCCAGATCTGGAGTTTCAGGGGTTATGTTACCCTCTTTGAGAGTTTTCTCAAACTTTTCTGTTAATTCTTTTTTTTTAGCACATCCCTAGAATCCCTGATCAAGACGCAAAGCTGCATTGATAGAAAATTGTCTGTGTTTGAGTATACGTCCTTTCCCTCCCTTGGTATCTCAGATAACCCCATCAAATCCTCACGAAACCGGAGTTTTCTACAGAACACAGTTTGAAACACCTTGACATAGATCTTGTCTGTGACAAGTCATGGGAGCTCACTCCGTTACGGGGCGCTGGGGATTCGAATCTTGATTTTTTAGAAACGATGATGATGAATATTATTAGTCTGGGGTCAGCCACCCACAGTTCCAGAGCCGCAGGTGGCTCTTTCTCATCCCTCTGCTGTGGCTCCCTATCACCAGTCCCTGTCACCACAATTTTGAGTGGAGCTTCCACTTGGTGGGGGGTGCAGGGTGCACCAAGAGGAGACTCTATGGCAGTGGTCTCCAACCTTGGCAACTTTAAGACTTGTGGACTTCAACTCCCAGAGTTCCTCAGCCAGCAAAGCTGGCTGAGGAACTCTGGGAGTTGAAGTCCACAAGTCTTAAAGTTGCCAAGGTTGGAGACCACTGCTCTATGGCAAAGGGCAGGTTTTCTGGTCAGCTTCACAATTGTTAGGACTTTCGGTTACAACAGATCAGAGGTGGGTTCCTACCAGTTCGCACCTATTCGGTAGAACCGGTTCATGAAATCTACCAAACCGGTTAGAAGAGGCTCCACCAGTGGACCCGGAAAGCAGGCCACACCTACAGAAGAGGTTCCAAACTTTTTTGAAACCCACCACTGGTCCTTGGATAGGATTATTCTACACTATTATGCTCATATTTATAAAACTCAGGGCCTCTGTGAAAGGTAAGGATGACTACTGCATTTGTGGTGCAATCAGAACATTGCGTGTGTTGAAGTTGTTTTAACGCAAACCAAAGATGCCTTTTAAAAAACAAGTTTACATCATATTCTTATGCATGCCAGGGCTGTGTGTGAGGTAATTTAAGGTGGTTCTGACAAGTGTCGTCGGCATCTTCATATCCGGTCACATGGGCGGCAAGCCACTCCCATCCGGTCACATGGGCGGCAAGTCACTCCCACAAAGGAGGCCACACCCCCAGAGTAGGTTCGAACAACTTTTGAAACCCACCACTGCAACAGGTAGAGGAAAAAGGATTCTAGGGGGACACAGTGGGGAAATTGGACTTCTGGTTGACTCCAGAATTGAATGGGGGGCTTCCAGTTAGGACCTTTGTGGCTCTTTGGGTGTTTAAAGTCGCCGACCCCTGGTCTGGAGCAATTCCACAGACAAATTTAAACAAGCCTGAATTTTGAAGTGGAAGTGCGCCACCGTTCACATTTTGATAAGTCTCCCTAACTCTATCATGTCAAGAAAGAAGCGTTGTCTTTAAATAAGTATCAATTTTATCAGTCTGGAATTCTTCATTTCTTTGATCCACTCTTTCCCTCCGGTCTTTTAAGGCAAAAAGAAAAAGCCCATTTGTTGAACTTTGGAATAACGCAACTGTTTCTAAGCCACAGCTGCTGCAGTTGTTCCTTCTCACCAAACAGATGCCTGACAGCTCTCTTTTCAAACAGAAGCTAGTGTGCGATTGTGTGCGTTTGTGTGAGTGCCTGTGTGTTTAAGATGAAGGGCTTTGCCCGAGTGGAGAAGCACAACAAACAAAAGCAGAAATTTAGATCACTATTGTTAAAGCGGATGCCAGATACATTCACCTGCAGCATCGCTTATAAACAACCTCTCTCGAAGGGAAAGGAGAGGAGGAAGGAAGGAAGGAGAGAAGAAAGAGAAGAATGGGGGGTAGGAAGGAGGGAGGGAAGGAGGGAGGGAAGCAAGGAGGGAAGGAGGGAAAGAAGGAGAGAAGGAGAGAAGAAAGGAGGGAAGGAAGGAGGGAAGGAAGGAGGGAAGGAAGGAGGGAATGTAGGAGAGAAGGAAGGGGGAAGGGAAGGAAAGGAGGAAAGGAAGGGGGAAAGGAAGGAGAGAAGGAGAAAAGAAAGGAGGGAAGGAAGGAAGGAAGGAGGGAAGGAGGGAAGGAGAGAAGGAGGGAAGGGGAAGGAGGGAGGGAAGGAAGGGGAGTAGGAGAGAAGAAACGAGGGAAGGAAAGAGGGAGGGAGGGAAGAAGAAGTAGGACCGTTGTAAGATAAGATGGATCTATGGGATGATAAAAAAGCAATCTTCAAGTATATTGTCAACAGTAGGGAAAAATTGTTATAAATACATATTATTAATAACAGTTATGAGATCATATAATTGTGAATGTATATATGAAATTGATAAAATAAAATAAATATAAAAAAAAACCTCTTTCGTTACATCATTCCCGTCTGACTGCTGTGAACAGGATAATAAAAATAAAAAATAAAGGTTAGGATCGTGGCTTGTCGTTATCCTCCAATAATGCCTGTTCATAGGGTGCACGCAAACACAGACACATTTTAACTTGCATTTGTCACTGCCCCTTCATTTAGTAGCAATAGCAATAGCAGTTCGACTTATATAGCGCTTTATAGGGCTTTCAGCCCTCTCTAAGCGGTTTACAGAGTCAGCATATTGCCCCCAACAACAATCCAGGTCCTCATTTTACCCACCTCGGAAGGATGGAAGGCTGAGTCAACCCTGAGCTGGTGAGATTTGAACAGCCGAACTGCAGAACTGCAGTCAGCTGAAGTAGCCTGCAGTGCTGCATTTAACCACTGCGCCACCTCGTCTCTACTAACCAAGAAAGAAACCACTCAACTCCATGTTTCAGAATTAAGTGTACTTTTACTGATTGCAAACGATGAGAAGCAAAGCAAAGCTGAATCTGAATAAAAAGGCGCGAAAGCAATAGATATCAATACATGATTCATTCCCCCTCCCCTTGGTGCCCCAGTCCATAGTCCAATCATAATTCACCCAACTGTCAGGTGGGAGACATCTTCAAAAATCATCATCAGGGTGGAATGCTGGACAGTTGGCCTTGGACGGGAAACTCCCTTCCTTCCACATGCGCAAAGAGACGGTCAGAGTAACTCCCCATAAACAGTTCTCCAGTACAGAATGATCCCCACCCCAAATACCATGCCCTCCCTCCCCATTTCAATGACAGCCGAAAAGCAGCAGCAAAGCAGCGGCTGACAGCGTTGTTGTGAAGGGATCTGTGAAGGATTTGAGTAGGGCGTGACTATTTATGAACCCAACTGACTATAGCTGACTATTCTGTCCCCCCTTCTCCGCTCGTTAACAGATGACAGGCAGACAAACGTAAAAGGAACTCACTTTATCAGTTCTCGGCTCATACTGGCTGCGAGCCCAAAAATAAACATAAATAAAGTTTCTGACGAGATAACAGAATACCAAACAAAAACTCTTACAAAGCAATGCACTTCTCCAAGTGTCTCCTTGAATCAGGGTTACAGAAAGCAAATCACTTCTCCAAGTGTATCTCAAATAAACCACGACCGATGATCAATGAATGTTGAACGAATGAATGAACGTTGACTCCTGCAACCAGGGCGTGGCACCATCCGTCCTTTTATCCCCAGAAGATGCTCCTAACGAGCCCCAGCTGCATTGTAATCTTGCATCCCGAAAAGACTCACAGAAGACTGCTGCTGAGTCACAACAGCTGACTATATTGTTACATCTAGAAGACATCCGCCTTACTTGTGGGTCAAACTGTTTTCTTCCCCCTGATAGAGATCATGAAGTCAGGCATGATGGATACTGGAGTCCTCAAGGGAACATCCATAGATAGCATTAACATAGAATGACAGAGACTAGCAGAGATGGCAGGGACCTTGGAGGTCTTCTAGCCAACCTCCTGCTTGAGACCCTCTACAATTTCAGATAAATGATGATCCAGTCTAGCTGGAAGTCTCTGGAGATTTTCAGTCCTCCAGTCCTTTGGTTGTCCCAAAGATGTCAGGAAGCAACTGGATTATCTTTTGTGTTTTCTTTTGAAGACATTTCACTTCTCATCCAGGAAGGTTCTTTTTCTTTTTTATATCAAGTTTTCTTTTTTGTTACACATACATATTTATGAACAAAGTGTTGTCTGGTGTTTTTTTTCCCCTTCCCATGTACATAATCCATTTTACATCATAATTCTGTTCCAATTTCAGCGCTATTATTCTCTTTCCATATTTTCCATTTTCCATTTATTTCCTTTTTAATACAATATCATTAACTGCCCTTTCAGAGTTAATCCAAATTATCCAAATTATCATTCCCTATTTCATCTCTTAGTCTATTTTACTCCAGTGAAATCCTCTAATTGTTTTCCACTTTCAGTTTATCTTTCCCTCCATATTCTTGTTCTTCAATTAAACCCTCTATTACTCTCTTCTCTCCTATTCCCTGGTCTGCGTTCTGCATCTAGTTTTCTTATTTTTTTCTTGCCATTGAAGGTTTCACACACCTTTTTAAGCATACCATGTTTTTCGGAGTATAAGACGCACCGGAGTATAAGACGCACCAAAGTTTTGAGGAGGCAAATAAAAAAAAAGTTTTTGCACTCTGCAAACCTCCCAAAAACGGCCCATTTTTCATGAAAATGGGCCTGTTTTTTCCCAACAAAAGGCATGAATAGCCTTTAAGGAGCTTGCAGAATGCTCCAGGGGGAAGGGAGAAACAGGCCCGTTTTTTTGTAAAAAAAAAAAAAAGGGGGGGGGGGCATGGATAGCCTTTAGGAAGCTTATAGAGTGCTCCTGGGAACTGGGGGGGTGTGTATAATTGACCAAAAAACGGGCCATTGTTTGCTCATTTCTGCCCTCCCTAGCCCCCAGGAGGTCTCTAAAAGCTTCCTAGAGGCTATCCATGCCCTGCACAGCCATTTTGGTAAAGGGGTGTGGCTTCAGGAGGCAAAAAATGCTGTATTCAGTGTATAAGACACACCCAGATTTTCAGCCTCTTTTCTGAGGGAAAAGGGTGCGTCTTCTACTCCGAAAAATACGGTAATTCATTCTGCGTCCGTGATCTCAATTTAAGTCAATTTAGTTAAATAAGAAGCTTCTCCAAGACTTACATAATGTTGAAGAAATGGTGGAATGGAATCATTAAATAAAAGATGCAGAAGACGGAACAACATGGAATGTCAATGACTAAGATTTAAAAAAAACACTTTTAAATTATTTTTAATCATCAAATTGAATCGTTGAATTGTCCTGCGGCGAGGTCTTCCGTGGCATGTTGGCCGTGGTGCGTGGGTAGAAGCAGATTGGCCGTGGTGAGTTGTCTCATTCGGCACTGGAGAAATACAGAGCTGTAGGAAAGTTTGGGAAGTCTAAAAAATATTAGAGAGATGTCTTCAAAAGAAAAAAAACAAGAAAGTCCAGTTGCCTCCTGAAAAAGCACCTTTGGGACAGCCATGACCTGGATGGCTGAGAATCCCTACAGACTTTTAGCTATGCAATTTGGACACCCTTGGAACGGTGTGGGAGTAGGAATGGATTTCCAGAGGGGAAAAAAAAGGTGCCGACTACAGGAACCATCAGCTCTACTCAGCTGACCCTGAGGACACAGACAAACCTCCAAGTGCTTCAAAGACCTTCTAAAAGGAAGCAAATGACCAGCTGGCTGCAAGAATTAGAAATCCTTCCATTCTCCACTATCCTGTCAGAGCTGAAGAAGCTTCTATCCTCCACGAGCTGCACTGGCTGCCTATTGGTCTTCGGATACGCTTCAAGGCGCTAGTCGTCACTTATAAAGCCCTTCATGGTATTGGACCTGGGTACTTGAGAGACCGCCTGCTGCCAATTACCTCCAATAGATCGATCAGATCCCACAGATTAGGCCTCCTCCGAATTCCATCCGCCGGCCAATGCCGACTGGCGACTACCCGGAGGAGAGCCTTCTCTGTGGCTGCTCCGACCCTCTGGAACGAACTCCCTGTGGAGATTCGAACCCTCACCACCCTCCAGGCCTTCCGCAAAGCCCTTAAAACCTGGCTATTCCGACAGGCCTGGGGCTAAAGAGCTTCTGCCCCCCTCCTCGAATGGTATGGTTGTTGTGTGTTTTAAATTGTGTACTGTTATGTTTGTCTTTTTCTCCCCTGTCTGTACCCCTTTCCCTGACTGAATTGTGAGCCGCCCTGAGTCCCCTTCGGGGAAAAGGGCAGCATATAAATGTAATAAATCCAATCCAATCCAATCCAATTCTTGGATGAGAAGCAAAACGGCTTCAAAAGAAAAAACAAAAAACAATTGCCTCCTGAAAAAAGCACCCTTTGGTTTTTCCAATCTCTTTTCAAAAGTCTCCAGTGATGGAGACCCACCACAGCTTCTGAAGGCAAGCTATTCCATTGGTTGATTGCTCTCCGGACGTTTCTCCTTAGTTTTATACACTCAGTCATGGCATGGCAGCTGGAATTGGGCAGCCTAAACAGTCCATACAATTAAATAAATCTAACTAAACTAAAAGTATAAAACCAAAATGAGTCTAGTTAAATGGGCTACAGGGAGGGGAAAGCCAAATGGGCTACAGGGAGGGGAAAGTCATTTAAAGGTTGGTCGGAGTTGCTCAAGTCACCTCATTTGCTTTCCGAATTTACTCATTTTTCTGCATTCAGACAGTGCAGTGAATCATAAAATAATTGAGGAGGTAAGTCCACCCTATAAGCTGAGCTATAAAACATCTCATACGGTGCAAAGGCGTTTAATTGCTTTAACTTATCTGATTCGAGATATTAATGTCAGCCTGTTTCTATAAGTTTCATCCAATTTACCCATCACTCCTTCACGTTCAAATCATGAAGATTTAAGTTGCGAAATTGTGGTTGAGGGAAGTGTAGGATGGGATATATTACAGTGGTGGGATTCAAATAATTTAACAACCGGTTCTCTGCCCTAATGACCAGCTAGGTAGGCGGGGCTCGGTGGTCATGTGACTGCGTGGGCATGGCCAACTCAACGTCACTCATGTCGATGGGCGCTTCGCCTTAGCTGTTTACAATGTAATAAGGGTTAATCGGAGAGACAATTTCTGTAAGCAGGGCAACAAAGATTAGGCTATAAACAACACCAGAATGTTTCCTTCCTGCCTTCCTTACAGGATTAGCCCTGTAAAGTGGAAAAAACCAAAATGAGATTTCTTCCAACAACTGGTTCTCTGAACTACTTAGAAAGTTAACAACTGGCTCTCCCGAATAAGTGCGAACTGGCTGAATCCCACCACTGGATATATATAGGGTGGTTTTTGGTGTTAAAAGCACAGCATAGAGAAAGAATAATAGAAGCAAAAAAGAAACAGATGGAGACAAAGGAAGAAGCAAACAAATAAAAACCGAACTGGAGATGTTTATTAAAAAGTGAGCGACTTCTTTTGGCATAAGGCCTTAAAGGTGGGGAAGAAGATAATAATGAAAAAAATGTTGCAGCTTTTTACGTATAACTCAGCTTTTTATTTTTCCTTAGTTCTGGATTGCTTCTCTCCATTGTTAGCTTCCTTCCATTGCTTCTTGTCCTGCCTTCAGGTGCTCTGGAGAATAGCTGACCCCTCTCTTCGTTATGGCAACTCCTCAAATATTGGAACACTGCTATCATGTTACTCCTAGTCCTTCTTTTCTTTAAACTAAAGGTAAAAGTTCCACTCGCACATATGTGCTAGTCATTCCTGACTCTAGGGGGCAGTGCTCATCTCCATTTCAAAGCTGAAGAGCCAGCGCTGTCCGAAGACCTCTCCGTGGTCATGTGGCCGGCATGACTAAATGCCGAAGGCGCACGGAAGGCTGTTACCTTCCCACCAAAGGCGGTTCCTATTTTTATACTTGCATTTTTTTACGCGCTTTCGAACTGCTAGGTTGGCAGAAGCTGGGACAAGTAACGGGAGCTCACTGCATTACGTGGCGCTAGGGATTCGAACGGCTAAACTGCCAATCTTTCTGATCGACAAGCTCAGCGTCTTAACCACTGAGCCACCACTGGGTCCCTAATTTCATTAAACTTAGACACACCCAATTCCTGCAAATGTTATTCATATGTTTTGGCCTCCAGTCCTCTAATCATCTTCGTGGGTCTTCTCTGAACTCTTTCTAGAGTCTCAACAACTTTTTTGATATAGTGGCAACCAAAACTGGATGCAGGATTCCAAGTGTGACCAATATTCCAAGTGATAGCCAATTCCAGCAACTGAACTTTATATGTTTCAGCCTCCAGTCTCCTATGGGTTGAAAGTCACCCAATCAAATTGCATGTCTAAGGTGGGACTAGAATTCACCATCTCCTGGTGAGGAGGAGCCAAGGTGGCGCAGTGGTTAAAATGCAGCACTGCAGGCTACTGCTAGATCAGCAGGTCAGCGGTTCAAATCTCACCGGCTCAGGGTTGACTCAGCCTTCCATCCTTCCGAGGTGGGTAAAATGAGGACCCAGATTGTTGGGGGCAATATGCTGACTCTCTGTAAACCGCTTAGAGAGGCCTTTCAGGCCTATGAAGCGGTATATAAGTCCACTGCTATTGATTGGCTCGAAGTCACCAAGCCAGCTTTCATGCCCAAGGCAGGATTAGAACTCACATTTTCCTGATTTCTAGCCATTGCCTTAACCACCACACCAAATTAGTTCTCTTAAAAATATAAAGAATGTTTTGTTTTTTTTAAAGAAAAAGTCTGGAATAGTTTTTTTTTCCTTAAAAAGGAAATCCATTTTGCCCTGCAGTTAAATTTGGGTTGGCTTCCTTTATCATCAAGAGATCTTCTTGTTGTCCAAGACATAAAGGCACCCTCTCCTTATTTTACTTTCACACTGCAGCCTAATGATCTTTTTTTTTTTTATAAACATCTTCAAAGTGCTTGCTTTTTGGAGAAGATGAGAGCTGCAAACGCAGAGGCATGGGGCTTTTGAATTCCCTTGTGAATAGCTTGGCTTTCTCTGTTGAATATCTTCACATAGGAGGGGAGGAAGGGAGGGAGGGAGGGAGGGAGACAGAAGGAGAGAGAGAGAGAGAGAAGAGGCAGAGAGAGAGAGAGAGAGAGAAGGACACACACACACAGAGAAGAGAGATAGAGAGCAAGAGAGCAAGAGAGAAGAGACAGAGAGAGACAGAAGGACAGAGAAAAAGATAGGAGAGAGAGAGGATGGGAGGGAGAGACAGAGAGAGACAGACACAGAGAGAAAGACAGAGAGAGAAAGACAGAGAAAGAGAAACAGTGTGTGTGTGTATGTGTGTGTCAGACAGACAGACAGAGAAAGAGAGACAGACAGACAGAAAGACAGAGAAAGAGAAACAGTTTGTGTGTGTATGTGTGTGTCAGACAGACAGACAGAGAAAGAGAGACAGACAGACAGAAAGACAGAGAAAGAGAAACAGTTTGTGTGTGTGTGTGTGTGTGCCAGACAAACAGACAGACAGAGAGAAAGAGAGACAGACAGAAAGACAGAGAAAGAGAAACTGTGTGTGTGTGTGTGTGCCAGACAAACAGACAGACAGAGAGAAAGAGAGACAGACAGAAAGACAGAGAAAGAGAAACAGTGTGTGTGTGTGTGTGTCAGACAAACAGACAGACAGAGAGAAAGAGAGACAGACAGACAGAAAGACAGAGAAAGAGAAACAGTGTGTGTGTGTGTGTGTGTGTGTGTGTGTGTGCCAGACAAACAGACAGACAGAGAGAAAGAGAGACAGACAGAAAGACAGAGAAAGAGAAACAGTGTGTGTGTGTGTTTGTGTTGTGTGTGTGTTTGTGTGTGTGTATGTGTGTTTGTGTGTGTGTGTGTGTGTGTGTGTCAGACAGACAGACAGAGAGAAAGAGAGACAGACAGACCCTTTTTCTCTTCATCATGATAGCTAAAAATTGCCTTTGCTGGTGGTGTGTCTGTGTGCGTCCGTGTGTGTTGGGGGCACAACATCTTTTCCTCTTTAGTAATAAAAGTTCACCAGAAGTAGAGAGCAGCTAAAAATAGGGATTAAAAATAAATTCAGCCCTAGAACTCGGCTTTAAGTGCATTAATGATAGGACGGATGCCAGCAGGAACTCAAGTTCTGGCTGCTCTTAGTCCTTCCATCCGACAGAAAAGTCTGCAGTGAGAGAGGTGGTGGTAGGACTTCCATTTAGCGGGTGAAATGCAGTCAGTGCTTGAAAGGTTTAACTTTCCCAAAACTTTTTTTTTTTAAAGCCTAGCATGCTTAGAGCGACACGGCCTCCTTGATGTCAAACTCCAAAACCCCCAAGAAAAACATGCTGAGTTTCTTTGAAGCCGTTTCCTTTTATCGTTCCTCACCTTGGTCAGGCGCGAGCAGCCAGAATGGCTCCGAGAAGGGTCAAAACATTTAGTTTTTTTTATTGTTGATCACCGGTTTACAAGAATCTCACTAGACTGTCTGCTTTCTCTTGGGAAACGGCAGATATAAGCCTAAACCACCTCACCTATTGAGAGCCATCGTCAAACTAAAGCAGACTAGACACCTCATGATGAAAGATATACCGTATTTTTCGGATTATAAGACGCACCTGACTATAAGACACACCTAAATTTAGAAGAGGAAAACAACAACAACAACAACAACAACAACAACAAGATTTTTGGCCTTCATGCGCCGCATTTTCAGCCCTTGGGGGGGGGCTTTTTTGAGGCATTTTGGGCCGTTTTTGAGGCTTTTTTTTGGCCTGTTTTTTTTTTAAAAAGCCAAAAAATGGGCCAAAAAAGCCTCAAGAATGGGCCAAAAAAATCCCCCTCAAAAACAGGCCGAAAGAGCCAAAAAAAAAAAAAAAAAAACCAGGCCAAAAAAAGCCCTGAAAATGGACCTAAAAATGGTGGGGGGAAACCCCCAAAATGGGCCAAAAAAGCCAGAGGTGGGTTCCTACCAGTTCGCACCTATTCGGTAGAACCGGTTCGTCAAATCTACCGAACCGGTTAGAAGAGGTTCCACCAGTGGACCCGGAAAGCAGGCCACACCTACAGAAGAGGTTCCAAAAATTTTTGAAACCCACCACTGACACACACACAGACAGACTCACACAGAGAGAGAAAGAGAAAGAAAGGAAGAAAGAAAGAAAAAAGAAAGAAAAAGTGAGAGAGATGAAAGAAAAAAAGGAAAAAGGGACAGAGACAAAAGGAAGGAGAGAGAGAGAGAGAGAGAGAGAGAGAGAGAGAGAGAGAGAGAGAGAGAGAGAGAGAGAGAGAGAAAGAAAGAGAGAGAGAGAAAAAGAAAGAAAGAAAACACATGGCCAGCAAGCCACTCCCACCAGGTCACATGGCCGGCAAGACACTCCCGCAAAGGAGGCCACACCCACAGAGTAGGTTCGAAACAATTTTGAAACCCACCACTGAAAAAAGCCCTGAAAATGGGTTAAAAAAAAAAGGCCTGGAAAAGCCCTGAAAATGGGGCATTCGGAGCCAAAAAATGGCTGGCGGAGGGTGGGGGGCTTCAGCAATATTCAGTCTATAAGACACACAGACATTTTCACCCCCTTTTGGGAGACAAAAATGGGAGAAATAAAAGGGTAGAGATGCCGAAAGTCCCTGGTTTTATGCCCTCTCTAGGCTTTCATCTTGATCTTGTATCCTGATTGGTTGTCAGACTCCCATGGGGGCCATGCGGGGGCAACTCTCTAGGCTGTGTTTTGAGTCCAGGTTTGGCTGAGCATTGCTTCTTCCCAGGTGCCCTGTGGTGAGATCGGTAGAGGGTTAGCCCTACCTTTGTTATGTAGAGTAGACAGGCTCGGGCCTTAATGGCTCATTCACAAAGGTGGAAGCGGCTGCGCTTCAGCCTCTCTTGAGTTTCTACTTCTCTTTTTAGGGGAAATAATCTGTCCTTTTTAATATTTCCTAAAACATTTCATTTCCCTAGGAGAGGGATGGGTTTTAATGTCCAACAATTGAAACATGTCTGATTATACATAACGTGCAGCTCCTTTCATCGGATCACACCGAGAAAACCTTATGCCTTTTAACAAAATGTGTTAGTCTGATTAGCTGCTACGGGATTCTTGATTTTCAACCTTTCGGTTTAGAACGGAGTTACCCTTCACCAATATTCTACTGGAAGGGTCTGCAAATTAGGATAGGAATCATTCATCATTCCCCCCCCCGCTTTCCCCCCCCCCTCTGGAAGGGGATCCCAGGATGTATCGTCAGATGTCCCCTGCCATTAGTCAGCTGTCTCCTAGTGGGTGATTGATTCTGTCAATTGCATTTCCACGAAATTTACATCCGTCCATTCTCTGTCCAGTATCATATCCATAGATAGATAGATGATAGATGATAGATGATAGATGATAGATGATAGATGATAGATGATAGATGATAGATGATAGATGATAGATGATAGATGATAGATGATAGATGATAGATGATAGATGATAGATGATAGATGATAGATGATAGATGATAGATGATAGATGATAGATGATAGATGATAGATGATAGATGATAGATGATAGATGATAGATGATAGATGATAGATGATAGATAGATAGATAGATAGATAGATATCCATCCATAGATAGATGATACATGATAGATAGATGATAGACAGACAGACACACAGACAGACAGACACACAGACAGACACCCACACACACATACATAAGATAGATGTAGAGAGAGAATGAGAGAGTGAGAGATGGAGAGAGAGAATGGGAAAGAGATGATGGGTAGATGATAGATGATAGATAGATAGATAGATAGATAGATAGATAGATAGATAGATAGATAGATAGATAGATAGATAGATAGATGATAGATAGATGATAGATAGATAGATAGATAGATAGATAGATAGATAGATAGATAGATAGATAGATATGCATCCATAGATAGTTGATAGATGATAGATAGATGATTGATAGATAGATAGATAGATAGATAGATGATAGATAGATAGATAGATAGATAGATAGATAGATAGATAGATAGATATGCATCCATAGATAGTTGATAGATGATAGATAGATGATAGACAGACAGACAGACAGACAGATACACACACACACACACACATACATAAGATAGATGTAGAGAGAGAATGAGAGAGTGAGAGATGGAGAGAGAGAATGAGAAAGAGATGATAGATACATGATAGATAGATAGATAGATAGATAGATAGATAGATAGATAGATAGATAGATAGATAGATAGATAGATAGATAGATGATAGAGAAATAGAGGGAGAGATAAATAAATAGATATAGATACATACATACATACACACACCTTCATGCATACATACATACATACAATAGATGTAAAGAGAGAATGAGAGAGTGAGAGATGGAGAGAGAGAATGAGAAAGAGATGATAGATACATGATAGATAGATAGATAGATAGATAGATAGATAGATAGATAGATAGATAGATAGATAGATAGATAAATAGATATAGATACATACATACATACACACACCTTCATGCATACATACATACATACAATAGATGTAAAGAGAGAATGAGAGAGTGAGAGATGGAGAGAGAGAATGAGAAAGAGATGATAGATACATGATAGATAGATAGATAGATAGATAGATAGATAGATAGATAGATAGATAGATAGATAGATGATAGAGAAATAGAGGGAGAGATAAATAAATAGATATAGATACATACATACATACACACACCTTCATGCATACATACATACATACAATAGATGTAAAGAGAGAATGAGAGAGTGAGAGATGGAGAGAGAGAATGAGAAAGAGATGATAGATACATGATAGATAGATAGATAGATAGATAGATAGATAGATAGATGATAGAGAAATAGAGGGAGAGATAAATAAATAGATATAGATACATACATGCACAAACATACATAAATATATGATAGATAGATGAAGATAGAGAGAATGAGAGAGAGAGAGAGCAGCAAGGGCTGATGGGAAAACAGCTGACAATGTTGATAAAGGAACAAAATAACTGCAAATGAAATTTGATTCATTCCTTTGAAACATTTATATGGCTGCCTCTCTTATGCCCATCCGCTGGTCCCTAAAACTTCACTAGAAGGTAAACATTTACGGGGGTGGAACATTTAACATGTGGCATCAACGCTGAAGAATTCCAGTTTGGAAAAGGAGCAAAATTGCCTTTCAACACCACAAAATAAATAATAAATTCAGCCCCAGGTTCTAATTGTGCCATGCAACAAACACACTGCAGCTTTGTTGGCTTGCTTTCAAAGCTGCCCTGTGCTTGTTTCCTTGACATACAAGCGAGAACATTCAAGCAACACGCTTCTCGGTTTGCTCATGTGTAGCCAGCCCAGCGTTCTTGTTGTCAGCTTGAACGGCCCACTAACCAGCTGTGTGCGGCTCCGAAAGCAGCTATTTCACAGATGGTGTGACTCAGTGGACAGGTTGATGCCTCGCGCAGCGCCGCTATGACAGGTGGGCGGGCCCAAATGCGTGTGTGGCACTCTTAAAGCAATATGGGTCCCTCTGGAGAACCTCACTGCTAATTTTCTCAATTGGAAACCGCCCAGGGATGAGCATAAGAGAGGCAGCCATAGAAATGTTTCAAAGAAATGAATTAAATGTCATTTGCAGTTATCTTGTTCCTTTATCAACATTGTCAGTTGTTTTCCCATCAGCCCTTGCTGCTCTCTCTCTCTCTCTCTCTCCCTCTCCATCCATCCATCCATCCATCCATCCATCCATCTATCTATCTCCATCTATCTATCATATGTATGTATGTATGTATGTATGTATGTATGTATGTATGTATGTATGTATGTATGCATCTATCTATCTATCTATCTATCTATCTATCTATCTATCTATCTATCTATCTATCTATCTATCTATCTATCTATCTACCTACCTACCTACCTACCTACCTACCTACCTACCTACCTACCTATCATCTCTCTCATTCTCTCTCTCCATCTCTCACTCTCTCATTCTCTCTCTACATTTATCTATCATGTATGTGTGTATGTGTGTATGTGTGTATGTATGTATGCATCTATCTATCTATCTATCTATCTATCTATCTATCATCCATCTATCATCTATCTATCTATCTATCTATCTATCTATCATCCATCTATCATCCATCTATCTATCTATCTATCTATCTATCTATCTATCTATCTATCTATCTATCTATCTATCTATCTATCTATCTATCTATCTACCTACCTACCTACCTACCTATCTACCTATCTACCTATCTACCTATCTACCTATCTACCTATCTACCTATCTACCTACCTACCTACCTACCTATCATCTCTCTCATTCTCTCTCTCTATCATTTTCACTCTACATCTATCTATCATTCATGTATGTATGTATGTATGTATGTATGTATGTATGTATGTATGTATGCATCAATATCTATTTATCTCTCCCTCTTTATTTCTCTATCATCTATCTATCTATTCATCTATCTATTTTCTCCCTCCCTATCTCTCTCTCTCTCTCTTTCCTGCTGGATTTGCACTCTGCATTCCAAAATCTGTTCAGTTTAGCATCAGAAAAGGAACAGATGTCAATCAAACATTATTAGAATAAAGAATCTGTCATTTTTCTTTTTAAAGATTATCAAGACAAAATGTTCAACCCTCTCTCTCTCTCTCTCTCTCTCTCTCTCTCTCTCTCTCTCTCTCTCTCTCTCCCATGCTTTTGCCATCATTTTGTTCTTTCTTGCTTTGCACTCAGTGACGCCAGTGGCCCAATACAAAGGGCAAATTCACAATATAAAGCATATGCATGGCATTATATGTATGCATTTTTACTTATTAGATTATTTTTAATCCTGACTTTATTATCTTATAAGTAATTCAAGGAGGAGGGGAACATATGTAATGTTGGCGTTCCTTGTCCCCTTTTCCCCACAACAACAACCCTGTGGGATAGGGTGGGATGGGCTGAGAGAGAGAGAGAGAGAGTAAATAGCCCAAAGTCACTCAGTTAGATTTCACCAGGAGATTGGAACTCCCAATCTCCTGGTGATTGGCGCAAAATCACCCAACTGGCTCTCATGCTTAGGATTCACTGTCTCCTGGGGATTGGCCCTAAGTCGCTCAGTTGGATTTCATGCCTAAGGGAGGCATGGACCAAGAACTAGAAGTCCCAGTCTCCTGGTGATTGGCCCAAAGTCACCCAACTGGTTCTCATGCTTAGGATTCACTGTCTCCTGGGGATTGGCTCTAACTCACTCAGTTGGATTTCATGCCTAAGGGAGGCATGGACCAAGAACTAGAACTCCCAGTCGCCTGGTGATTGGCCCAAAGTCACCCAACTGGCTCTCATGCTTAGGATTCACTGTCTCCTGGGGATTGGCTCTAACTCACTCAGTTGGATTTCATGCCTAAGGGAGGCATGGACCAAGAACTAGAACTCCCAGTCGCCTGGTGATTGGCCCAAAGTCACCCAACTGGCTCTCATGCTTAGGATTCACTGTCTCCTGGGGATTGGCTCTAACTCACTCAGTTGGATTTCATGCCTAAGGGAGGCATGGACCAAGAACTAGAACTCCCAATCTCCTGGTGATTGGCCCAAAGTCACCCAACTGGCTCTCATGCTTAGGATTCACTGTCTCCTGGGGATTGGCCCTAAGTCACTCATTCAGATTTCATGCCTAAGGGAAGCATGGACCAAGAACTAGAACTCCCAATTGCCTGGTGATTGGCCCAAAGTCACCCAAGTGGCTCTCATGCTTAGGATTCACTGTCTCCTGGGGATTGGCCCTAAGTCACTCATTCAGATATCATGCCTAAGGGAAGCATGGACCAAAAACTAGAACTCCCTATCTCCTGGTTTCTAGGTCAGCACCTCTTAACAAATATACCAAGCTTCACCTCACTGCATCATTTCTTGGGGGTGGGTGGGATGAAAGGCCTCGTCATGGTTTTAGAAAGAGAAAAGGAAAAGTGTTTCAAGCATCCAAAGAAAGTTTTCAATCCAGACCTTTGCGCCCTCCAAATCTCCATCAGGGGTGGTGCTATTCACTTACTTTCCCTACCGGTTCACACATGGGAGCGCACGCGCCCCATCCATGCATGCACTCTGCATTCCACGCATGCGCTTTGATCGTGCGCCCGGCTTGCATGCACGCACGCGGCTTGAAAATGTGCCTAAACAGAACGGCATAGAGCCAGGGTGGGTGGGCGGGCAGGCCCATCCGCAATTTTCACAACTGGTTCGGGCGAATCAGTCCGAACCGTCTGAATACTACCTCTGATCTCCCTTCTGTCCCAGCTAGCAGGTTTCAGTGAGTGACTGTCCTCTTGCACCCAGAAGTGTCAAGATCAGAAGTTACATGGGTTAAAAGTAAAGGTTCCCCTCGCACATCTGTGCTAGTCATTCCCGACTCTAGGGGGCGGTGCTCATCGCCGTTTCAAAGCCTTAGAGCCAGCGCTGTCCGAAGATGTCTCCGTGGTCATGTGGCCAGCACGACTCAATGCCGAAAGTTCACGGAACGCTGTTACCTTTCCACCAAAGGTGGGCCCTGTTTTTCTACTTGCATTTTTTATCTGCTTTCGAACTACTAGATTAGCAGAAGCTGGGACAACAACAGGAGCTCACTCTGTTATGCGGTGCTAGGGATTCAAACTGCCGAACTGCTGACCTTTCTGATCGACAAGGCCAGCCTCTTAGCCATTGAGCCACCATGTCTCTTGCAGTGAGTGACTGGTCTCTTGCACCCAGAAGTGCCCAGATCTGGAGTTTCAGGGGTTACGTTACCCTCTTTGAGAGTTTTCCCAAACTTTTCTGTTAATTCTTTTTTTTAGCACATCCCCAGAATCCCTGATCAAGAGGCAAAGCTGTATTGATAGAAAATGGTCTGTCTTTGAGTATACGTCCTTTCCCTCCCTTGGTGTCTCAGATAACCCCGTCAAATCCTCACGAAACCGGAGTTTTCTACAGAACACAGTTTGAAACACCTTGACATAGATCTTGTCTGGAATGCGGATCAAAGGCTGTTTGAACATGCGCACGCTCTATATATAGAGACCCCCAAAAGCAGGGAAGAATTCCTTTTACCGCTTGTAAGGATGCAAGAAAGGAAGAATGGAGAGAGGGATACCCTTCAAAGCACTGCAGGATGGTTCTTTGAAATGCAAGACACAAGACTGTGATATACATTTAGAAGGAGCATCTCTGATATATCCGCCAAGGATCTAATTGTTACTTTAGCAAGATGACTCTGTACATGTCCGAGAAAGAGGAAAGGAGGTAGAACAGCCATTACTTAAACCTGGTGCATTTCACTAAATATGATTGTTCTAACCAAGGCTTCCTGATCCCAACAAAAAAACCCTTTTATTAAATTGCTGTGAATTCTGCTCATTCACATCCAGCAAAGTCTTTCAAAGGAGGATTTGCAATCACAGACCTTATCTGGCTTGGAGAGCTGACAGGCCGATATCTGCAAAACCTGGCCAGGAGTCTCGAAGAGTCACGAACCAATTAAGCGAACTCATGGTCTCCTGCAAACTCCCCTCCCCTTTCGCTCCCCTTTTATTTCCTCTGGGAGGGGCCATTCATCGTCCACCTGTGGCCTTACTCCCAAGTTGACCCCTGTTCTTTAGCTGTTCCCGTCGTCTGGCAACTCTGTGCAGGCGCACACTGGGAACAGGCTCCAGCTGTTTGTCTGCCTCAGTGATGTCTGACTCTGAAGGCAGCTGATAACTGGCATACGGCCCTGGCCCAATCTCTGCCTCTGACACAGAGCCCTCATCAGAGCCTTCCCCAGACTCCAGGACTGGCCCAGGTTCCTCCCACAGCAAATTCTTTCCAAAGAATACCTTTTCTTAATTTCCTTCCAATTTAGAATATTCAGTCCCAAAGTACTAAGAAATTAATAGAGTCTTTATCTAGAAATGCCATTGAGAAACAATGCTTTTACTGTCATCCATACTTTCAAGATCCATCAATTTCTCTAAAAAGCAAAAAGAATTGAAAATCTAATGGGGAAAAATTATTTCTCAAATTTTATCCTCCTCCAGCCTTTTTTTTTTGCAAGTCACTTGGCTCTTCTGTAATTTTCTGCTGCACACAACTAAAAACAACAACAAAAACTTACAGTTTTGTGTAGCCTTTCATCATCTTATTGATTTTGTCTTTTTTTTTTACAACTCAGGATTGATAGAGTATTGAAACCTGCTCAAAGGGACATTTTGATGTTAGGTTCTGCTGACTTTTTTTTATCATCTATTGTGGCAACCAATGTTTTGTGCTGGAGAGCAAAAAGCATCCCTCATCCTCATATCACAAAAATAATATAGCATTTGCTGTCTCGGGAATATTCTTTTAAAATACCACAGCCTGCAATGATTTAACTCAAAGGAAGAGGCCAAAGATGAGCAGCCTTTATAAACTCATATAAACCAGAAAATGTGAACCTTCCAACTCCGATTGTCTGTAGGCTAAACAGGGGCAAAAAAGAAAAACTCACAATGGCATTGACTTTTAGACCTCCTTACTCAGAAACTACTATTTGTGGTTACAAAAACAAAGGCAGTCTCTGAATATCCTGGTTGTATCTTGCAGAGAAGGGAGGCGGTGGCTCAGGGGCTAAGACGCTGTGCTTGTTGATCAGAAAGGTTGGCAGTTCGGCGGTTCGAATCCCTAGCGCCACATAGCGGTGTGAGCTCCCGTGACTTGTCCCAGCTTCTGCCAACCTAGCAATTCGAAAGCATGTAAAATGCAAGTAGAAAAATAGGAACCACCTTTGGTGGGAAGGTAACAGCGTTCCGTGCGCCTTCGGTGTTTGGTCATGCCGGCCACTTGACCACAGAGATGTCTTCGGACAGCGCTGGCTCTTCGGCTTTGAAACAGAGATGAGCACCGCCCTCTAGAGTGGGGAACAACTAGCGCATAAGTGCAAAGGGAATCTTTAACTTGACCTTATCTTGCAGAGGCATTGAAAAATTACCAACTTGTAATGTCCCTGCAGTGAGAAATTCTTGTGATACATGACTGGAGAGTAATCCTATTAACTATATTTCAATTAAATTTAAAAGAAATGAAATTTCGTTTTGGCCTGAGGCTGGGTGAATTTGAGGAGCAATGCTCCTGGACTGGTCACTTCTAGCAGAAAAGGTTGTGTGTTCTTTGAAGAACCAACTTTCACTTCATTAATAATCCAAAGATCAGTTGCTCTGATTCTGAGAATTCAGACTTAACAGAATAATAGAATTGGAAGGGACCTTGGAGGTCTTCTAGTCCAACCCCTTGCTCAAGCAGGAAACCCTATACCATTTGTAGCAAACAGTTGTCCAATCTTTTCTTTAAAACCTCCAGTGATGGAACACCCACAACCTCTAGAGGCAAGTTGTTCCACGGGGTTAATTGTCTTTACTGTTAGGAAGTGTCTCCTTAATTGCTGGTTGCTTCTCTCCTGGATTAGTTTCCATCCGTTGCTTCCTGTCCTGCCCTCTGATGCTTTGGAGAACAGGCAGGGGAAGGTTCTGGTAGGCACTACTGCCATTTTGCTTGTGTGTGCGCTGTGGGCGTGCTTGATGCCCGCTGCACACGCATGCGCAATGTAATAAAAATTATTCTGTGCATGCACAGAAGCAAAAAAACAACATAGTGATGTGTTCTGACCCCCTCCTCCATCCAGTAACGAAAGCCGAGACACGCTTAATGAGAATGTAGAATGGGCTGGTTTTTGTTCATTTTTGCCCCCTACCCCAGCCCCCAGGAGCACTCTACAAGCCTCCTAAAGGCTATGCATACCTCAAGACCTCAAGACTGGATTATTGCAATGCGCTCTACGTGGGGCTGCCCTTGAAGAGTGTTCGAAGACTCCAATTAGTCCAGAATGCAGCCGCGCGAGCGATTGTGGGTGCACCAAGGTACACCCACGTTACACCAATCTTCCGCGAGCTGCACTGGCTACCTATTAGTCTCTGAATCCGCTTCAAGGTGCTGGTCGTTACCTATAAAGCCCTACATGGCATCAGACCTGGGTACTTGAGAGACCGCCTCCTGCCGATTACCTCTCTCAGACCAATTAGATCTCACAGGTTAGGTCTCCTCCGGATTCCATCTGCCAGCCAATGTCGGCTGGCGACTCCCCGGGGGAGAGCCTTCTCTGTTGCGGCTCCGGCCCTCTGGAACGAGCTCCCTGTCGAGATCCGGACCCTTACTACCCTCCCGGCCTTCCGCAAAGCCACCAAGTCCTGGCTGTTCCAGCAGGCTGGGGGGAGCTGAGAAGCATCTACCTCCACGGAAATTGTGAATGTTGGCTTTGTTTTTAATATGTTGTCTTTGTCTCGTTTCCTCCCTTTCCCTTGTCTTTTGTGAGCCTCCCAGAGTCCTCCGGGAGTGGGCGGCATACAAGACAAATAAATAAATAAATAAATAAATAAATAGATAGATAGATAGATAGATAGATAGATAGATAGATAGATAGATAGATAGATAGATGATAGATAGATAGATAGATATGCATACCTTTTTTTTTTGACAAAAAATGGGCCAGTTTTTGCACACACAAAAAACGGGCCATTTTTGGGGGGTCTGCAGAGTGCAAAAACTTTTTTAAAATTTTTTTGCCTCTTCAAAATCTTGGTGCATTTTATACTCCGAAAAACATGGTATGTACATTTGATCCTCTCCTATTTCTTATTTCATCTACAGAGATTGTCTTCTCGATAGACTACAAGTTGAACACCTGGTGTTGTTGCTATTGTTGAAAATCCGGTGCTTCTGGGGGGGAAAAAATGTGACAGTATCTATGGAAACCTCCCCATCTACCCACTCTGTTTGCACTGACAGCATCGTATTTATAGTCTGAGGGTGCTGCTGCTACTTATGAAATCCATAAGCCGTAAGTTTAGAGGCTAAACTACTGCCGTAAATCTAGAGATTTGCCCTTGCGCCAAATTAGCCGGGTGATTCATTCTGATCAGCCCCTGATGCAATTTGGCTTTCTGATGCTCTACATCATAATAAGGCCTCCTTGTGAAGTAATCAGAATAAAGGCAACGTTTCCTGCAATCGTTCTGGAAACATATAAATGACAATTAGGAAGTGATCGGGAATTGAGGCCATCGCCCCGCTAAAAATTATTCAAGAACTTCCACGTTCTTGAAACTTAGCCCTACCTAAAGTTACTTTAAAAGCCAGATTTGGTCCAAACAATGTGGTGATTTCTCTCAACAGCAAGCATTTTAAGTACAGGGTAGTTAAACAGAAGTAAGTATCTTTTATTTTCATAAATAAAATATGTGTTATTTTATTTCTTCTCTAGAGGACAGGGTGGAAGGAGGCCCAGAGGGATCTTCATACAGTGCTGAAGAAATATCCACAAATTATAGAACAGGTGTAAAAAGTGTATTTTCAAAAGTATTCTCTTGGTGTACTAATTTCCTTTCCTCTCTCACTCCATTCCATTCCACTCCACTCTACTCCACTCCACATCCTATCTTATCTTATCTTATCTTATCTTATCTTATCTTATCTTATCTTATCTTATCTTATCTTATCTTATCATCTTATCTTATCTCTTATTGTATCTTATCTTATCTTATCTTATATTTTCTCTTCTCTTCTCCACTCCTCTCCATATTTTCTCTTCTCCCTTTTCTTTTCTCTTCTCTCCTCTTCTGTCCTCCTCCCCTCTTCCCTCTCTTCTGTCCTCTCTCCTCTCAATATCTTCTCTTCTTCGTGGCACGACAAAACCGCGCTCGACTAAAGCGCGCCCAATGAAACCGCGTCGCTGACGTCATCAACAGGGCGACAACAGCGAGCACGGAGAAAGAAAGGCGCTTTAAATAGCGCTTTGAAAGCAAGCCGATTCAAGTTAAGGTAAGGGTTAGGTTTAGGGTTAGGTTTTGGGTTAGGGTTAGGTTTAGGTTTAGGGTTAGGGTTAGGGTTAGGGTTAGGTTAAGGGTTAGGATTAGGTTAAGGGTTAGGTTTAGGGTTAGGTTAAGGGTTAGGTTTAGGGTTAGGTTTAGGTTTAGGTTTAGGGGGGTTAGGTTTAGGTTTAGGGGTTAATTTTAGGTTTAGCGTTTACAGCGTGCTTTTTTCTCCACGCTGTTGTCGTGCTGTGATGATGTCAGCTACGCGGTTTCGTCGAGCGCCCTTTAGTCGAACGCGGTTTTGTGGTGGAACCCTCTTCTTCCCTTCTCATCTCTTCTCTCCTCTCCTCTTCTGCTCTCCTCTCCCCTCTCCTCTCTTCTGTCCTCTCTCCTCTCCACATCTTCTCTTCTTCTCTTCTCTTCCCTTCTCTCCTCTCCTCTTCTGCTCTCCTCTCCCTTCTCGTCTCTTCTGTCCTCTCTCCTCTCCATATCTTCTCTTCTTCCCTTCCTTTCCCTTCTCTTCTCTCCTCTTCTGTCCTCCTCCCCTCTCCCCTCCCCTCTCCTCTTCTGTCTCCTCTCCTCACCATATCTTCTCTTCTCCTCTAGTCTCCATATCTTCTCTTTTCTTTCTTCTCCTCTCCTCTCCATATGTTTCTCTTGTCTCTTCTCTCCTCTCCTCTCCTCTTCCCTCTCTCCTCTTCCCCCTCCCTTCCCATCCTCCCTCCCCCTCCCCTCTCCTCCTTCCTGTTTTCTCCTTCCTTTTTCCTCTCCTCTCCTCCCCTCCCCTCCCACTCCACTCTTGACAGAAACCCAACCTGGTCTGCAGAACTTGACTCAAACCACTGGCACTGAGACCATCTCCAGCGTCCTTAAGCCCCGAGCCACCGCACCCCTCCTTGGTGACTCCATATCTCACCTTCATGCCTTCGGTTTCCTAATAGTCATCCAACCAAGCAGTTCTGACCCACCTTAAGTTCTGAGATCAGCCCAGATCCATCATCTGCTACCCCCTCCCTTGGCTGCAACTCTAAAACATTCAGATTTACAGAGTTGGAAGGGACCTTGTAGGTCATCCAGTCCAACCCCCTGCTCAAGCAGGAGACCCTACACCCTTTCTGACATATGACAAGTCCAGTCCCTTCTTGAAAGCCTCCAGTGATGAAGCTCCCACCACTTCCGAAGGCAACTTCTGTTCCATTGGTTGATTGTACTCACTGTCAAATTTCTCTTTATTTCTAGATGGAATCTTTCCTTGTTCAGATTCTCTTCATTGTTCCTTGTCTGGCCTTCAGGTGTTTTGGAAAATAGCTAGACTTTCTCCTCTCTGTGGCAACCCTTCGGATATAGGAAGACTGCGATCATGTCTCCCCTGGTCCTTCTCTTCACTAGACTAGCCAGGCCCAGTTCCTGCAACTGTTTTTCATGTTTTAGCCTCCAGTCTGCTAATCATCTTAGTTGCTCTTCTCTGCACTTTTTCCTAGAGTCTCAACATCTTTTTTATAGTGTGGTGACCCAAACTGGATGTGGTACTCTAGGTTTGGCCTTAGTAAGGCTTTATAGAGTAGTATTAGTATCTCCCTTGATCTTAATTGTATCCCTCTGTTCAGTGTTTCTCAACCTTGGCAACTTGAAGATGTCCGGACTTCAACTCCCAGAATTCCCCAGCCAGCATTCGCTGGCTGGGGAATTCTGGGAGTTGAAGTCCGGACATCTTCAAGTTGCCAAGGTTGAGAAACACTGCCTCTGTTAATGCAGTTTAGGATTGCATTGGCGTTTTTGGCTGCTGCTGCACATTCTTGACTCATATTTAGCTGGTTGTCCACTAAGACTCCAAGATCCATCTCACAGTCACTGCTATTAAGCCTGGTTTCACCCAGTCTATATGTGTCCTTTTGGTTTTTCTTCCCTAAGTGTAAGACTTTACATTTCTCTACATTTCATTTTGTTAGATAGGACCCAGTGTTGCAACCTGCTGAATTCCAGGAGCCACATCTTCAAGGCTTCAACGAGATGAAGAGAGGTTGACTTCCAAGTCTTCAGAGGCTTCGAAGGAGAATTGAATCGGAATATTCTCATGCTTTTTTTTTCCTAAGCTGCTCAGAATCATCGGGACGGAATGAGATAGGCAGGTTGTAAGTAAAACAGTGAGTCCCAAGGCTCCTTTGTTTAAAAGCGACAGTGGTGGGATTCAGCCGGTTCGCACCTATTTGGGAGAACCGGTTGGTAACTTTCTAAGCAGTTCGGAGAACCAGTTATTGGAAAAAAAAATCTCATTTTGGTTTTTCCCACTTTACAGAGCTAATCCTGTAAGGAAGGCAGGAAGGAAACATTCTGGTGTTGTTCCTAGCCTCATCTTTGTTGCCCTTCTTACAGAAACTGCCTCTCTGGTTAATCCTTATGACATTGTCCCAGTTAAGGCGAAGTGCCCATCAATGTGAGTGACATTGAGTTTGCCACACCCACATGGTCACGTGACCACTGAGCCCCGCCAACCCAGCCGGTCATTAGAGCTGAGAACCAGTTGTTAAATTATTTGAATTCCACCACTGGAAAGCAATGGTAATTATACTCATTCTGAGACTTTGGGCAGAGAATGTCCTCATTCCAGAAATGTGCTTCAACACAATCCCCAAAGCTTTAATTGTCTCGTATCTGTCTACTGAAACAATATCTCTGCTTATAAGGGTCCACTGCCTACGCATCTGGCTGAACAGCTTACATTTTAATTATCAAATTATGCAGACATTACCCAGGGAAGTCTGTTTTCTATCTCCCATTTAAGTGTAACTAAGAAGCATCTTCTCACTTCCAAAGTACTTGGAAGGACATGGTTTTCAGCAACCTTGTGCTCCTTTCTCTCTTTTTTATTTCTTTTGTGTTTGCGCCACACAATAATCCCAGAACAAAAGAAACAATTAGGAGCAGGAGAAGAGAAGTGGCTCTGTGTTAGAAATACCCTGTTTCCCCCAAAATAAGGCCTCCCTGGATAATAAGCCCAATCGGGCTTTTGAGCGCATGAGTTAAAATAAACCAGTCCCCAAAAATAAACCCTCCCCGAAAATTTTGCAACACAGCAGCAGCCATGAGGTGACCACGCTCGCCGCCTCCTGCACCTCAAAAGTAATAAGACCTCCCCCCCAAAAAGGCCAAGCGCTTGTTTCGTGGGTCAAAAAAAAAACTGTCGTATTTTTGGAAAAACATGGTACACTGTGTTAAAATCAAAGGAATCAATCTGAATCTGAAGAGGTTACTTGCGTGAGTAACGAAACACTTTCATTTTCGTAAACTTTGGTCCAGTTGTCATGATTTCACCTTTGCAGATGCTCAGAGCCCTCCTGGTCCCACTGTCTGTTCATTAGTTGTAAATAAATGAAGGATTTGGCTTGATTGGATTTTACTGTGTCATCCTTTGGCTTGGGCCTGAGGTTGTATAGAAGCTTAGTTTATAATTATTGTTGCCCCCCCCTCTTTTTCCCTGTCTGTCTGTCTGTCTGTCTCAGTCTCTCTCTCTCTCTCTCTCTCTCTCTCTCTCTCTCTCTCTCTCTCTCTCTCTCTCTCTGTGTCACTGTCTCTCTCTGCTCTCTCTCTTTCTCTTTCGTTCTCTCTATCTCACTCTCTTCTCTATCTCTCACTGTCTCTCTGTGTCTCTCTCTGCTCTCTCTTTCTCTCTCATTCTCTCTCTCTCTCACTCTCTTCTCTGTCTCTCTCTCACTCTCACTATCACTCTGTCTCTCTGTCTCTCTCTCTCTGTCTCTCTCTGTCACTGTCTCTCTCTGCTCTCTCTTTCTCTCTCATGCTCTCTCTCTTACTCTCTTCTCTGTCTCACTCTCTCTCTCTCTGTCTCTCTCTCTCTGTCACTGTCTCTCTCTGCTCTCTCTCTCTTGTTCTCTCTCTCTCACTCTCTTCTCTGTCTCTCTCTCACTCTCTCTGTCTCTGTGTGTCTCTCTCTGTCTCTCTCTGTCACTGTCTCTCTCTGCTCTCTCTTTCTTTCTCATGCTCTCTCTCTTACTCTCTTCTCTGTCTCACTCTCTCTCTCTCTGTCTCTCTCTCTCTGTCACTGTCTCTCTCTGCTCTCTCTCTCTTGTTCTCTCCCTCTCACTCTCTTCTCTGTCTCTCTCTCACTCTCTCTCTGTCTCTCTGTCACTGTCTCTCTCTGTCTCTCTGTCACTGTCTCTCTCTGCTCTCTCTTTCTCTCTCATGCTCTCTCTTACTCTCTTCTCTGTCTCACTCTCTCTCTCTGTCTCTCTCTCTCTGTCACTGTCTCTCTCTGCTCTCTCTCTCTTGTTCTCTCTCTCTCACTCTCTTCTCTGTCTCTCTCTCACTCTCTGTCTCTCTGTGTGTCTCTCTCTGTCTCTCTGTCACTGTCTCTGCTCTCTCTCTCTTGTTCTCTCTCTCTCTTCTCTGTCTCTCTCACTCTGTCTCTGTCTCTGTTTCTGTCTCTCTGTGTCTCTGTCTGTCTGTTTGTCTGTCTGTCTGTCTCTCTCTCTCTTTCAGAGTCAGAGATGTGGCAATGAGAGGGAGAGTAGGGATGTGAGATTGGACTAGGGGACCTACAAGGTCCCTTCCAAGTGCAAGTTGTAGAAACACCTTTGGCAAAATGTCTTTTGCAAGCGATCATTTATCTAAAGGGAGAGAAAAGCAACTTTATTGTTGTGCAAGGAACTGGCTATGGGTGCAGCTACAATAGATGACAGCATGAAAGTGCACGTTTTGTGCTCTGAAAGCTCAGCTGTCAGGCAAAGAGGCAGGAAGACAACTGGCAATTAGTGCAAGAGACAAGGTATTTTGGACGGCAGCCTGCACTGCGTAGAGTCGCTTCTTGTGGCTTGGTTGAGAGGAGACATGGAGGTTAAACCAAAGAATGCCATAGGGAGAAAAGAAGAAAGGATGAAGGGAAGGGAGGGAGGGAGGGAGAGAAGGAAGGAGGGAGGGGAGAGGGAGGGGAAGAGAGGGGAGGGAAAGAGAAAGGAAAGCAAAGAGGGTGGGAGAGAGGAAGGAAAAGAAAGAAAGGAAGGGAGGGGAAGGGGAAACTAAGGGGGAGGGAGAGAGGAAGGAGGAAGGGAGAGAAAGGAAGGAAAGAAAGAAGAGCGGGAAGGGGAAGGAAAAGGGAAGGGAAGGAGAAACAAAGTGCAAAGTTGGGAGAAAGATAATAAATAAATAAATAGCTGCCTGCCATTTATTTGAAATAAATGTTGACTCAGCCTTCCATCCTTCCGAGGTGGGTAAAATGAGGACCCGGATTGTTGTTGGGGGCAATATGCTGACTCTGTAAACCGCTTAGAGAGGGCTGAAAGCCCCATGAAGCGGTATATAAGTCTAACTGCTATTGCTATTGCTATTTTTTTTAATATCCCGTTTTACTGCAAAGAATCTCAAGGTGATTTAGAAGCCCAATGTAAATCAGGATTCAATCCACAAGCGGTAACCCTGGTTTCATTAGAGAGACAGAAAGATAAGCAGTAGTGTGTCGGCATGGAAATGACAGGACAAGTTTTAGGCTCAGCAACGAAACAACAATCCCTCCACATGTTTAATGAATGCATGGAGGGCAAAAGGATCACAGAAACGAGCCAAAACAATTTTTCCTCCGTGGTTTTTGGGAAGGCCGTCCTTAGTTGTGTTGCAAAGGTCCATGAATTTGCAACAGGCAGCTCGCTAGGGAAAAACAAACGAAGAGTGATTAAACTATGTTCTGTATTGATCCCGATGTTTGTTAAAGCGGGTTTCAGTGTGCAAAATACTAACTCGACTGAATCAATATTTTTTCCTGGTTTTTATTTTTATTTTTATTTTTTTAAGGCTATGCAGCAGCTCGGAGGACCAGAGGTCACTCCTGTGTCATGCTCCTTAGAGACTCCCCCGCCTTAGTTAAGGGTGCAAAATGAATGCCGGGCAAAGGGAGAAATGTCCGCGAACAATCGTCCATGCAAATTCTCCGTTGTAAGCTCATTTGGAGCACATCGAGGTGGCAAAAGGTGGCAAACCTATTTTGTGGGCCATCGGCAACTCTGACTAACAAGGACCCCTCCTCCGTCCTCCCCCCAGTTTCAGAGTTCAGGGGAACGGCGTTCAGGGTGATGATTCCGCAAGGATGTCAGCTGGCATCCTAATTTGGAGATTTTGTCAACGTTCCTGTTCTGACCCAGCTCCCCCAAACATGATATATACCCTCTGAAGGAGCACCAGCAGCCACAGCAAAAGCTTTCACTTTTACCACAGGCTAACAAGTCTATCTGGCAGGAGAGATGAAAATTTGTCTGCCACATCCACTCATCTCCACCCCATGCTGTTGATCCCCAGAGCTAGGGTGGAGCTTCAATAGCAGTGGTGGCTCTTCCATCCCGAGGACCGGCCCATAGATTTCCACTGCTCCATGCCATTGATCCCCAGAGCTAAGGTGGAGCTTCATTAGCAGTGGTGGCTCTTCCGTCCCAAGGACCGGCCCATAGATTTCCACTGCTCTCCTCTCCTCTGCCTTCTGTGCATCCGCATGTCAGGCACCGGACCCAGCTGTTCCTCCTCTTCCTCATCAGCTATCTCCAGACCTGAGAGCTCTTGACTCTCCATCTGACGGCTGATTGACATCCCAGGCTCTGCCTCTCTCTCTCTCTCTCTCTCTCTCTCTCTCTCTCTCCCTCCCTCCCTCCCCCTCTTTCTCTCTCCCTCCCTCCCTCTCTCTCTCTCTCTCTCTCCCCCCCAAGGAGGAGGAAGATGTTCCCCCCTTCTTCTTCTTCTTCTCCTTCTCCTCCTTCTCCTCCTTCTCCTTCTCCTTCTCCTCCTTCTCCTTCTCCTTCCCCTTCCTCTTCCTCTTCCTCTTCCTCTTCCTCTTCCTCTTCCTCCTCCTCCTCCTCCTCCTCCTCCTCCTCCTCCTCCTCCTCCTCTTCTTCTTCTTCTTCTTCTTCTTCCTCCTCCTCCTCCTCCTCCTCCTCCTCCTCCTCCTCCTCCTCCTCCTCCTCCTCCTCCTCCTCCTCCTCCTCCTCCTCCTCCTCCTTTGGTACCAATCCAGATATGAAAGAGCAAATTAATGGAGCCCAAACTTCATATCTTTAGGTTTCTGGTTTTATTCTCCCTTTTCAAAGCTTCAAAATATTTGAGGAGATGACTTGTGAAATCTCTGATCTCTTTCAACCCCTTTCAGCTCTTGGAGGTGGAATCTGCTGCTCCTACAAACCCCCCTCTCCCCCCACCCTCTCTCTGCCAGCTCCATTCTCTCCCCCCCCCCCTGCCCTCGGAGCTCCCAGGTTGCTTTGATGCTGACTCTGACTCCCACACCTCCTCCTCCTAATTCGGCTACTGGAGGGGCCCGCAGCCGACAGGTCTCAACAGTTACATACAGGCAGTCCTCCACTTACAACAGTTCATTTCGTGACTGTTACAAAGTTGCAACGGAACTGGAAAAAATTAACTTATGACCATTGCGGCATCCCCATGTTCACGTGATCAAAATTCAGACGCTGGCCCAGTTGACTTGTAGTTATGACGGTCGCAGTGTCCCGAGGTCCTGTGATCCCCTTTTGTGGACCTTCTGACAAGCAAAGTCAATGGGGGAAGCCAGATTCACTTAATGACAGTGGCAAGAGAGGTTGTGAAAGGTGGCCGAATTCACATATCTCAAGTCTCGCTTAGCAACAAAAAGTTTGGGCTCCATGGTGGTCGTAAGTCAAGGAACTATTTGTATTTTAGCCCCTGAGATGCTTCTATCCTACAGATCATGCATGGAAACTTTTTACGTGGCACATATCAGAGTAAACATGAATCTTGCTGCATGCAAAGGGGCTTAGAGCTGCCACTTTCAACGTTTTAATTTGACTTTTATTTTAAAGGGCTTCAGCACTGCTGTCAGGGCAATTCCAAGTCAAGAGAACAAAGCAAATCTTCAGATACAGATATACAGATCTGTGGGGATCCTTAATGGTCTCTGATCTTGGCTGGGGTTTTTTTTTGCAGACATTTTATTACCCAACTAGATAACATCATCAATCCAGACGGGAGTGGGGTTTCAGCCAGATTCACTGATCAACCGTGTCACTAAGGTAACAATTGCAGTGATTCACTTAAGAACTGTGGGAAGAAAGGTTGCAAAAAGGGGCAAAATTCACATAACAAACATCTCACTTAGCAACCGAAATTGTGGGCTTAATTATGATCATTAAGTCAAGGCCTAATTATTTTTAAATATATATGCTTAATTATTTGGTTTCTAATGCTTTATTGTATTGATTAAATTGCATACCCCCCAGAGACCCTTTGTGAGGGAGATGGGAAGTTAAAAAGTTTGATATATACCAGATAGAGTAGATAGAGTAGATAGGATAGGATAGGATAGGATAGGATAGGATAGGATAGGATAGGATAGGATAGGATAGGATAGGATAGGATAGGATAGGATAGGATAGGATAGGATAGGAAGGTAGGTAGGTAGGTAGGTAGGTAGGTAGGTAGGTAGGTAGGTAGGTAGATAGATAGATAGATAGATAGATAGATAGATAGATAGATAGATAGATAGATAGATAAGAAAGATGATAGAGAGAGTAGATAGATAAAGAGAGATAGATGATAGGTAGGTAGGTAGGTAGGTAGGTAGGTAGGTAGGTAGGTAGATAGATAGATAGATAGATAGATAGATAGATAGATAGATAGATAGATAGATAGATAGATAGATAGATAGATAGATAGGAGAGAGATGAGAGAGTTGATGATGATAGATGATAGATAGATAGATAGATAGATAGATAGATAGATAGATAGATAGATAGATAGATAGATAGATAGATAGATAGATAGATAGATAGATAGGAGAGAGATGAGAGAGTTGATGATGATAGATGATAGATAGATAGATAGATAGATAGATAGATAGATAGATAGATAGATAGATAGGAGAGAGATGAGAGAGAGAGATAGATGATGATAGATAGAATAGATAGATGGATGATAGATAGATAGATAGATAGATAGATAGATAGATAGATAGATAGATAGATAGATAGATAGATAGATAGATGAGAGAGAGAGATGGTAGATAGATAAAGAGAGTAGATAGATAGATAGAGAGATAGATAGTAGGTAGATAGATGGATGGATGGATGGATTGATAGATAGATAGATAAATAGATAGATGAGAGAAAGATGATAGAGATAGATAGATGATGATAGATAGATAGGATAGATAGATAGATAGATAGATAGATAGATAGATAGATAGATAGATAGATAGATAGATAAAAAGAGAGTAGATAGATAAAGAGAGATAGATGATAGATAGATGATAGATAGACAGACAGACAGACAGACAGACAGACACACACACACACACACACACACACACAAAAGCCCAAGTAACATCATTAGAACTACCGACAATTTCTACTTCTGTATCTCTAACAAATGTGGGAATCCTGCACCCTTTCTTCATTCTGTTCTGTTATCTGTTAGCAGGCCTCCATTTATAGAATGCGTGTTATGATACACTATGCCACGTATGACGTCCATGCTCCAGAAACAAAAAACCCATATAAAGAAATAACAGGAGGAAAATAATCTTCATTCTTTGATTTCACAGACGCGTGAACGTCTTCGGATTGCCACCTTTCCGTTCTTCTCCCACACAGAGATTTCTCTGAGGTAAACCTGAGGGTCACTAACAATGCAGGATTGTTATCCTTACAATCAGCAGAGGGTGTTTTAAGAAACAAACAATGAAAAAGACCCCCCAGAATTCCTGCCTCCCAACCTGTTATTTTTGTTTAGTGAGGAAAATGAATAAGAGCCCATCTCATCTGAGTTGGGGGGACGGGAACCCTTTGTTATGCTCATTTCCTCCAGATTTTTTAAAAATGCTTCTTTTGTTTTATTCTTCAAGGAAAGTTTAATGAGGTATATTTACTTGTTTCCATGGTATTTTAAAAAAAGATTATTTGAAGAAGGCTAAGGGATAGTGAAATGTTCTAGCCAAGGTCTTCAAAGAGAGAGAGGAGTGGGGAGAGATTGAAAAAAAAAATAGAAAGTGAGGCAATAAGAAAGAGGAACAATTAGGAGGAAATATATATTTCCTGGTATATCTGTTCTGACCTAAGCTTTCCCAGCAGCATGGAGCCAAATCCTCGTCCTGATAAACCCCTTTTATTTAATTTACAGTGAATTCTTCTCCAGCAAAGTCGTTCCTCTCCCACAGTCTTTCACAATTACCAACCTTTATCAGGCTTGAAGATTGGCCAGGCTGATATCTTTCAGATGCCGCAATACATGGTAAGAATGTAGGAATGAACTAATTGTCTCCTGCAAACTCCACTCCCCTTTCGCTCCTCTTTTATTTCCTCTGGGAGGGGCCATTCATCGTCCACCTGTGGCTTTACTCCCAAGTTGACCCCTGTTCTTTAGCTGTTCCCTTTGTCTGGTAACTCTGCACATGCACACACTGGGAACAGGCTCCAGCTGTTCGTCTGCCTCATTGATATCTGAGTCCAAAGGCAGCTTATAATTGTCAGACGGCCCTGGCCCCCTCTCTGCCTCTGACACTGAGCCCTCATCAGAGCCTTCCCCAGACTCCAGGATTGGCTCAAGTTCCTCCCCAACCTCCTCACTGTCTTGAGTCTGCTACCAGCTCCCGCTGGCCCCTGGCGGGCCACAACACCCACTTGCTAGCAACCCAGATTTCAGTTTGGCAAGGAGGATGGAAGAGAAAGGAAGAACAAAGGAGAGCGAATGAGACCTCTGTTTCTTGCTGCTAATTGACAGCTAATGGCTCTTGCCAACTTCCTAAGCAACGTTGATCACTCATTATGCGTGATTAGAAGGAAGCTGTCTTTCAGTAGCCAGCATCTAAGACATGATGGAGAGGTTGCCGAGTCTATTCTTAGCCAAAGACAACTCTTCTGTCTTCTTGATTCATTTAAGGATGAACATGGTGGCCAGAGGAGTCTTTGAAAACATCTCCAGATCTTATAAAGCCATAGGAATGGGGCAGAAGTGGTATTCCGCCAGTTTGGACCGGTTCACTTGAAACAATAGTGCTGAACTGCAGCTCCAAAACATCCTATGTAGCCTCATTTTCGATGCTGCGTGCATGCGTGCATGCATGAATTCCATAGCGTTTACAGCGTGCTTTTTTCTTCGTGCTGTTGTCACGCTGTGATGACGTCAGCTACGCGGTTTCATCGAGCGCGCTTTAGTCGAACGCGGTTTTGTGGTGGAACCGCATGCACGTGAGCGTGCATGCGTGCACAACGTGAGCGTGTGTGCATACACAATGTGAGCGTGCGTGCATGCACAATGTGAGCGTACGTGCATGCACAACGTGAGCGTGCGTGCATGCACAACGTGAGCGTGCGTGCATGCATACACAACGTGAGCGTGCGTGCACAACGTGAGCGTGCGTGCGTGCACAACGTGAGCGTGCGTGCGTGCACAACATGAGCGTGCGTGCATGCACAACGTGAGCGTGCGTGCATGCATGCGCTCACAGTTGCGAACCAGTGATAAACGTGGTGGCTTAGTGGCTAAGATGCTGCAAGGTCAGCAGTTCAGCGGTTCAAATCCCTAGCACTGAGTAATGGAGTGAGCTCCTGTTACTTGTCCCAGCTTCTGCCAACCTAGCAGTTCGAATCAGGACCACCTTTGGTGGGAAGATAACAGCGTTTCATGCACCTTATGCATTTAGTCATGCAGGCCACATGACCACAGAGACGTCTTCGGACAGCGCTGGCTCTTCGGCTTTGAAATGGAGATGAGCACCGCCCCCCTAGAGTCGAGAATGATTAGCACATGTGTGCAATGGAAACCTTTACCTTTAGTCTAATGACAAGAAGGACTAGAAGAGACTGGACCTCCATTTGTCAGAAATGGTATGTCGGTTCTCCTGTTTGGGCTGAGGATTGGACTAGATGAGTCCCTTCCAACTGTTAGACAGTTATTCTGTTATGAACCTATATTTCCAGATCTTATGAGGCTACAGAAATTGAAGCAAAGGAATGGGAAAGCTAACAGTTTTCTTCGTCAGTTTTTCTGGTTGAAATTCATAGAGCAAGAAGGTTCCTGAACGTCAAATATTACATCTATAATTGAGTTCACTAAGGAGGGTTTGGATTTTATGACAAATGGCCTAATCCCTCTTCACAAGGGACTCTTGAGAAGGGACCTGCTATAGACAAAGAAGAAAATATTTGGCAGGTGCCTTTGCCCACCTCATCTGGAGGAAGCTGAAGTAGAACAAAAGGAGATGGGGGCAAAACTCCAAAACCAAATTCGCAGCCAATGACCGGAGCCAAGAAAGCAGAACACAAAGAGGGAAGCAGAAGGTCTGGAGGGGATTCAGAGTTTTGCAGGAATCTATAATCACCAGCCCAGGAAGTAGTGCCACTCAATAACTCAAGGGTTTCTTGGTCAATGCTCAGAGTATGGGAAAGCCACTGCTCAAACTAAAGTTCCTGTTGTGGCCCAGGAGGAGCCGTTGGAGCTGCAAACAGACTCTGACAACGAGGGGCCTTATTAGTCGGCTTTGGGATGTGGAGGATCCTGGACAGGGTTCAGACTCCGAGCAGGGTGCAGAGAGGCTGGTTGGCCACTAGGAGGTGCCTGAGGCATGGAGCAGCGGTGAAAGCCAAAGGGAGTGTGCCCATGACGTCAGGCCCTGGAGCAGTGAGGAGGTGCAGAGGGAATTGGTCCTGGATGCCAAACAAATGTGGGCAGATAAACACTGAGAGCAACTACACAGATACAGAAGATAATTGGACTCAGGTGGTTGTAATTAGGCTCCTCCCAAGAGAGTATATAAGGAGAGACTTTGGGAGGAGGCTGTTTGCAGGATTCAACTAATTATACCAACGCTGGAGAAGCTCTCGGGTGTATTTCTTATCTTAGAAGTCTGGATTGCTGCCCAGGTCTTGTCAGTGTGTTAATTTACTGTGAATAAATTGTCTAGCAGTAATTCTTGTCTTGGAGTGCCTCGGCGTACAGAGGGGGTGGGGTCAGAAAAGTTCCTAACTCATGAGATCCAATGTAATGTGAGTGGTATCACTGAAACACCACCATCATCTTTTAACAACCCCATAATCCCTTCCGGGGGTGGAATCTGGGCAACTGAATGGAGCTAGCAGAGTGTGTAAATGGCCGGATGACCTTCCTGTCGCCAATGAGGAGTTTTTTTCGGCAGATATATTCCCATTCTGCCCAGAGAGATAAATATCTGCCTCTATCTAGGATTGAACTCGCAGCCTCCTGGTTGTGAGGCGAGAGCTCAACCTCTAGGCCACCGCACCACTCCTGAAACATGATGGATGGATATATGTAGAGGTTCCCAGTCATCCAGGTAATGGTTGTCCCAAAGGTGCTTTTTCAGGAGGCAACTGGAGTTTCTTGTTTTTTTTTTCTTTTGAATACATTTCACTACTCATCCATGCTGTAGAAGCTTCTTGGATGAGAAGCAAAACTTCTTCCAAAGAATAAGACAAGAAAGTCCAGTTGCCTCCTGAAAAAGCACCTTTGGGACATGATGGATGGATACAGCACACAGCACAATAGGCTACCACTTATTGTTGTCCCCAATTCAGGTCTCAGCCTGGTGCCGAGGCCAATGAAGGATGCCAGACGCGAAGTGGAAGTTTTGATTTTATTTTTATTTTGGAACGAGCGCTCCGAGGAAAAAATAGCTCGGGCTGAAATGCCAAGAGCAAAGGATGAAGAAAGCTTCACACATCTTCACTAAAGCAGAAGGTGGGATAATAAGAAACATCGTGTAATAAACATTTTAGTAATGATCTAACAATTTGTTCTATTGGTCTCTCACCATCTCTCTTCTTAAGCTTTGGCTAACGAATGATCCAGGAGTTACCATATTTTTCGGAGTACGAGATGCACTGGAGTAAAAGAGGCACCAAGGTTTTGAAGAGGCAAATTAAAAAAAAAAAGTTTTTGCACTCTGCAAACCTCCCCAAAACGGGCCCATTTTTGTCAAAGAAAAAAGGGCATGGATAGCCTTTAGGAGGTTTATAGAGTGCTCCTGGGCACTGGGGGAGCAAAATTGAGCAAAAATGGCCCATTTTGGCTCATTTCTGCCCTCCCCAGTCCCCAGGAGTTCTCTGAAAGCCTCCTAAAAGCTATGCACGGCCATTTTGGTGAAGGGGTGGGGTTTCAGCTGGCAAAAAATGCTGTATTCAGTGTATAAGATGCACCCAGATCCTCTTTTTTTGCGGGAAAAAGGTATACTCCGAAAAATACGGTATCTGTTGTGGCCCACCAGCAGAGCCAAGAGAGCGGGGCAAGGCTGTTTGACAGCTATCAGCTGCCTTCGGAGTTGGATTTCAATGGGGCAGAGGAACAGCTGGAGCCTGTTCCCGTGTGCACATGCGTAGAGCTGCCAGGTGAAGGGAACAGCTATGGAACAAGGGCTGAATTGGGTGGATGGTGAATGGCCCCGCCCATAGGGAATAAAGAGGAGCGAAAGGGGAGTGGAGTTTGCAGGAGACAGTTAGTTCAATTCATTAGGGGGAAGATCTGTTCTTGACTTCTTGCCAAGTAATTGCTGCTACAGCATGGAGTTTGGAAGATATCGGCCTGGCAGCTCTCCAAGCCTGATAAAAGTCTGTAGTTGTGAAATCTCATGAAAGACTGTTGGCCGGGACTTTGCTGGAAAGGAATTCCCTTTAACCTAAATAGAAGAGGTTTTATCGGGGAGAAGAGTCAGCTTCATGATCTTGGAAGCCTAGGTCAGACTGTATCTAATAGACATTCTGTTTGCTGTAGACCAGGGGTGTCAAACTCAAGCCCATGGGCCGGATCCAGCCAACAGGGTGTTTAGATCTGGCCCGTGGGGCCATCCTGAAATCAGGGAGGGACTAGCTCACAGTGCCTCCACCAGAAAAAATGGAGCTCGGGAAGGCCGCGTTGCAGGAGGCCATCACAGCCGGAAACTGAGCTCAGGACACTGTTTTTGCTGGCAGAGCTCTCTGGCCACCACAGGCACTCCTGACATGAGTGATGTTGAGCTGGCTACATCCCCCGAGGTCAAACACAACCCTGATGCGGCCCTCAGTGGAATCGAGTTTGACACCCCTGCTCCAGACCATCTCCATTCCTAACTTTTAGCTGAGTTATGCAGGTTGTCTAACTCTTTCTTACCGTTGTCACTCGTCTAACCACCTAGAATTGCTACAAGTGTTACGCCCGCATGTTCTCTGGGAATAAGCATTCATTGTCCTTGCCAGAGAGACTTTCACAATTACAGGCTTCTCGTTCCCCTTTCAAGTGTATGCCATAACCTTGCTCTGGTTTAGCAGACAGCCCGTCATTATAAAGGAGAATATTTGTAGCTCGGGGTTGAAATGCAGGGTCCTTGGTGCTCTCTGAGTGTGGCGGGTTCCTTGCAAGTGTTTCATTACCCTAAACTTGGTAACCTCGTCAGCACTGATGACGTTACCTAGTTAGGGTAATGAAACTCCTCTGCGAGAAAACAAGCAAGCTCAGAGAGAGCGCCAAAGTTTACAACATCTTTGAAAGGAACAGATCCAGAGGTGGGTTCCAACCAGTTCGCACCTATTCGGTAGAACCGGTTCGTCAAATCTCCCAAACCGGTTAGAAGAGGTTCCACCAGTGGACCCGGAAAGCAGGCCACACCTACAGAAAAGGTTCCAAATTTTTTTGAAACCCACCACTGACTTGCACGCTTCAATGCCAGAGTTCCTGAGCCAATATGACTGGAGGAGGAATTCTGGGAGTTGAAGTCCACAAGTCTTAAAGCTGTCAGGTTTGAAGACCCCTAGTTTTTTTTTTCTAAAGGGTTAGGGGTGCAAGGATCTTGTAACTTGACAGCTTTCAGACCTGCATGCTTCAATGCCAGAGTACTGACTCTAGGGGACAATGCTCATCTCTGTTTCAAAGCCGAAGAGCCAGTGCTGTCCGAAGACGTCTCCGTAGTCATGTGGCCAGCATGACTCAATGCCGACGGAGCACGCAACGCTGTTACCCTCCCACCAAAGGTGGTTCCTATTTTTCTACTTGTATTTTTTTACCTGCTTTCAAACTGCAGAAGCTGGCTCAAGTAATAGGAGCTCACTCTGTTACGCGGCACTAGGGATTCAAACCGCCAAACTGCTGACCTTCTGATAGACGAGCTCAGCATCTTACTCACTGAGCCACCACGTCCCCCTCTCTCTCTGTACCTACCACCAAACAAATATCAGAAATGCAAATTATTGAGAAACATGAATCTGGAAAGAGAGGCCATTAAATATCATACAGAATTTCCAAATGGATCTTGCGGCCCACCAGCAGCCTGCGGAGTTGGCAGCAGGGTCAGACAGTGACGAGGTTGGGGAGAAACATAGGCCAGTCCTGGAGCCTGGGAAAAGGTCAGTTAAGGACTCTGTGTCGGAGGCAGAGAGGGGGCCAGGGCCATCTGGTAGTTGTCTGCTGCCTCCGGAGCAGTGGTGGGTTTCAAATTTTTTTTAGAACCTCTTCTGTAGGTGTGGCCTGCTTTGTGGGAGTGGCTTGCTGGCCATGTGATTGTGTGGGAGTGGCTTACTGGCTATGTGACCAGGTGGGAGTGGCTTGCCAGCCACGTGACTGGGTGGGCATGGCCAACATGTAAAATGTGGTGAAACTCACTTAACAACGCTCTTGTTTAGCAACCAAAATGTTGGCTCAGGAACTCTGGCATTTGAAGCAGGCAAGTCTTAAAGCTGTCAAGTTACAAGACCCTTGCACCCCTAACCCTTTAGGAAAAAAAACCCAGGGGTATTCAAACTTGACAGCTTTAAGACTTGTGGACTTCAACTTCCAGAATTCCTCCTCTTGCTCTTCATCTTGATGATGTGTGGATGGGCGGGGGGGGGGGAGGGAGCTGGAACAGGTTCTAAATGACACTGTGAATTTGTGGAACCTCTTCTATAGAAGATGTTAGAACTGGCAGGAACCCACCCCTGCTCCGGAGCCTTCTGAGTCTGACATCAGTGAGGCAGAAGAACAGTGTGAGCCTGTTCCCACTGTGGGTGTGTGCAGAGCCTCCAGAAGGCAAGAACAATTAAGACAGAAAGGGTGACTTGAGAGTAAGGCCCCTCCCATAAGACATAAAAGAGGAGCAAACGGACGGGACCTTTTGCAGGAAGAAATATTGTTCATCCTGGTCGGTTCAAACTCTGAGAAACTCTGTTTGACTCTGTGCTCCATTTGGCCTTCCAAAACTAATTGGCAATTAGGTCTTTGGCAGTGTTTCAAGGGAGATAAAGGTGGGTGCTTATCAGCCTTATCCTGAAAGACTGTGGCAGACTTCTGTAGGACTCTTCACAGTTTGTGAATTATCACAGGCTGTGAATGACCGTAATTCACAGCCGTATAAATAAAAGAGGGGTTTTGGGACTAAGTGTGTGATTTTGATTTATTAGGAAACCTGGGTCAGAACAACGGGCTTCCCCAACTCTCCGCTGTTAATCACCCTGAATTCTGAAATGCCAATTATAAATTACATGAACTAATTAGATAGATAGATAGATAGATAGATAGATAGATAGATAGATAGATAGATAGATAGATAGATAGATAGATAGATAGATAGATAGATAGATGATGGATGATAGATAGATAGATAGATAGATAGATAGAGAGAGAGATAGAGAGATAGAGAGATAGAGAGATAGAGAGATAGAGAGAGAGAGAGAGAGAGAGAGAGAGAGAGAGAGAGATAGAGATAGAGATAGAGATAGAGATAGAGATAGAGATAGAGATAGAGATAGAGATAGAGATAGAGATAGAGATAGAGATAGAGATAGATAGATAGATAGAGATAGAGATAGAGATAGAGATAGAGATAGAGATAGAGATAGAGATAGAGATAGAGATAGAGATAGAGATAGAGATAGAGAGATAGAGATAGAGATAGAGATAGAGATAGAGATAGAGATAGAGATAGAGATAGAGATAGAGATAGAGATAGAGATAGAGATAGATAGATAGATAGATAGATAGATAGATAGATAGATAGATAGATAGATAGATAGATGTAGATGTAGATGTAGATGTAGATGTAGATGTAGATGTAGATGTAGATGTAGATATATAGAGATAGAGATAGGGATAGGGATAGGGATAGGGATAGGGATAGGGATAGGGATAGGGATAGAGATAGAGATAGAGATAGAGATAGAGATAGAGATAGAGATAGAGATAGAGATAGAGATAGAGATAGAGATAGAGATAGAGATAGAGATAGAGATAGAGATAGAGATAGAGATAGAGATAGAGATAGAGATAGAGATAGAGATAGAGATAGAGATAGAGATAGAGATAGAGATAGATAGATAGATATAGATATAGATATTAAAAAACAGAAGCCAGGTCAGGAAAGGGTTAACCTCTTCCCTTTGCCCAAACCACTGGAAAAGTTCTCCGCATGGGTTGTGCTTGTGCTCCCAAAGCTGTTGTCATCCTTGCGACAACCTGTAGTTTTAAATGACTAGGCTGTCAATTCCACAACACTTCGCGGAATTGTTGGCCTTTCCCCCCCCCTCTTCTTCTGCTGTATTGAATGGCAACAATAATACAGCAAACAGCACATTATCTCCGACTTTTAACTAACGAAAGAAAATCGGTGCGCTCCTTATTTCGCAGCTTATATTTAGACCCGCAATTAAAATTTCCATACAGGCTTTTTAATCAAGTCAAAGCCTTTGAATGAAGCCCTTGTGGTCTTTTTTTTTTTTTTTTAACTTTTTCAGGGTTGTTTTTTTTTTTTTTTAGACTGAGAAAAATGCATTTTATTAATTGCTCCGATGGTGCTAAAGCTCAGTGTATTGATTCCAAGAATTCAACAAAAATGCCCTGGAAATAGATTTCTGGTTTTCTCCTTGCGATGATATTTTTTTTTATTATGATTATTATTTCAGTCTGGGACTAAATGGCAGAAGTGGCCTTTCAGGATTTTGTGAAAGTTCACATTTAAGGACAGGCCTAGCTTAAATGTCACAGAATGAAGCTAGAGGCTTCGGATAAACACGTAATTTAGTCCACTGGAATAGTTAGACCTTTGAATATCAAAGAGCTGGGTGATTTTCCTGCAGACATTTCAATACCAAACTAGGTAACATCATCAGCACTAGAAGGGAGTGGCGTTGGCTCTTATTATTATATACTAGTGGTTTCTCCTGTCAGCATTGATGAGACTGCTCTTGGTGGTAGCTTGATTACGCTGTTTACTGTTTGTCTGAACTGGTAGTTCCTTGATTGGGTTATTGTTTACTTGAGTATTGGCGTTGTGTCAATCTTGGCATTAACTTCTGCTTAAAGAACTTCTGCCCCCCTTCTCGAATGGTATGGTTGTTGTGTGTTTTAAATTGTGTATTGTTTGTTTGTCTTTTTTATCCTCCTGTTTGTACCTCCTTTCCCTTGACTGAGTTGTGAGCCGCCCTGAGTCCCCTTTGGGGAAAAGGGCGGCATATAAATGAAATAAATCCTAATCCTAATCCTAAATGGGTGTGATTGCCAGTGAGGAGGTGTTTTTGTCTTTTAATTTCGCTTTGGAATGTTTGATTGCCTCTTTGAATGGTATGTAGAGGTTGTTTATCTCTATGTGTCTGTTGATGGCCGATCTGTCTGAGTGCTGGGTTTCTAGGAATTGTCTGGTGGTTTTGGACTTGGCTTGATCTAGGATGCTCACAGTTTCCCAGTTGTGTCTATCATTATGTTGTGAAGGAACTCTGAAATAGATGAACTGGCCAAAACACCTGCTTTTCCGTGTGTGTGTGTGTGTGTGTGTGTGTGTGTGTGTGTGTGTGTGTCCCCATACATGTGCCTGAAAACTACACATGGTAGAGAAGCATATATAGCAATGCATTCAACTACAATGAAAACCAAAAGTGTGCAAAAATGGGTACAAATGAATAATACTCTGGAATATAAATTGTGTACAAATAAATAATGCTCTGGAATATTTTCTGACAGATTTGTTAAGCAAGCAGTTCACAGCCCCCAAGATGAGAAATGCTGACAAATTAAGATTGTCAAGATTACCCCGGCTGGTTTTTACCAAATTAAGCACCCAATGGATAACATCATCATCATAAGTGAGTCCCTAAGAAGGGACTTTAGGTGGCAATATTTTTATTTATTTGTACCCCACCCTTATTATGTTTACAAATAACTCAAGTCAGCAAACACATCTTCCTCCTCCTATTTTTTCCCAGAATAACAAAAATCACCCAGCTGGCTTTTATGGCTAAAGCTTTCTAGCCTGATGCCTTAACCACTCGACCAAACTGGCTCTCAATAAATCTCAATAAATTGCTATTATTGATAGCAGTAGGACTTCTCTAAATTAGTTGACATGCTAATTTTTTTAATATACAATTGTTATATCCTTGCTGTGGTAGCTTAAATGGTTCGATGGAACGTATTAATTATTACTATTACTTCAATATCTATAAATTAGGTAGAGTCCATTAGACCTGAGGCAGCAGATCTATTCTGCAAATGCAATAAATAAAATAAATAAAATACAACTTCACTAAGGAAAGCAGCAATAACCCTTTTGAAATGCAGACTTGAAAGAAGACCCCAAAACTGGTGAAAGGTTTTGCTCATACTTTATAGAAAGAAGATGTTGAATTAAAACTGTGTCTTAAACTTCTGGTCAATTTCTCCAGGATCCCCCCAAAGGAACAAACTGAATTTCTCCTCACATTTCACTTAACTGGGTCACTGTAGGGAATAGCATATTGTAGAATATGCCAAAAAAAGGGAGAATTAATTGGCCCTATTCCACTCTCTTTTCTTAATGGACTCATTCTGTTAAATCCCAGTGGATAAAATTTTATTTAGGTCTATTTATGCAGAACATTCAAGTAACTCCTCCTGGCTATCTGGTCCAAGGAACACATAAAGTTATTCCATTCAGCCAACGTAGTCTTCCAAGAAAGAGAGTGGAAGACCTAGAGCATCTGGGGGGAAAAACACACCCTCCAAGCCTCTCTATTACAGAACTCTATGCCATGTTTCCCAACTGTTGGTAACTTTAAGATGCCTGGACTTCAATTCCCACAATTCCCCAGTCAGCATGCTGGGGTTTTCATTCCTGTAAATTGCCTGGGGTCACTATGAGTAATCTCACCATGAGCAGCCATGTAAATTTTCTTAAATAAATAAAATCAATAAATATGTCAATAGAGTAGAGTAGAGTAGAGTAGAGTAGAGTAGAGTAGAGTAGAGTAGAGTAGAGTAGAGTAGAGTAGAGTAGAGTAGAGTAGAGTAGAGTAGAGTAGAGTAGAGTAGAGTAGAAAATAGAATAAGTTAGGATAGGACAGGATAGTTGGAAGCAGTGGTGGGATTCAGCCGGTTCGCACCTATTCGGGAGAACCAGTTGTTAACTTTCTAAGCAGTTTGGAGAACCGGTAGTTGGAAGAAATCTCCTTTTGATTTTTCCCCACTTTGCAGGGCTAATCCTGTAAGGAAGGCAGGAAGGAAACATTCTGGTGTTTCTAGCCTAATCTTTATTGCCCTGCTTACAGAAACTGCCTCTCCAGTTAACCCTTATTACATTGTAACAGCCAGCGCGAAGCACCCATCGACGTGAGTGACATTGAATTGGCCACACCCACCCAGTCATGTGACCACTGTGCCCCACCTACCCAGCTGGTCATTAGGACAGAGAACCGGTTGTTAAATTATTTGAATCCCACCACTGGTTGGAAGAGACTTTGGAGGTCTTCTAGTCCAACTCCCAGCTCAGGGAGGAAATCCTGTACCATTCCAGACAAATGGCTGTCCAATCTCTTCTTAAAAACCTCCAGCGTTGGAGCACTCACAACTTCTGGAGGCAAGTTGTTCCACTGGTTAATTGTTCTAAAGGAATTTCTCAGTTCTAGGTTGCTTCTCCCCTTGATTAATTTCCATCCATTGCTTCTTGTCCAGGTGCTTTAGAGAATAGGTTGACTCTCTCTTCTTTGTGGCATCCCCTGAGATATTGGAAGATTGCTATCATGTCACCCTGAGTCCTGCTTTTCATTAAACTGGACATCCCCAATTTCTGCAACCTTTCTTTATACGTTTTGGCTTCCAATCCAGTGGTGGGAACCTACCGGTTTTAAAAACTGGTTCGGTGATAGCGCGCCTAGAGTGCGTGCACAGTTTTGAGAGAAAGTACCTTCCGCATTACTGCTGGGGAGGAAAACAGCTGAGGAGTGGCGACCCCCTCTGCCGCGGGACTCAGTTGAGAAGATATAGGTGAGTTAAGTGCAGGAGTGGGTGGGCAGGAACACTTCATCGTCGGAGCAAACCGGTTTGCTCCCAGCTGATGGTTGGAGCTACCGGTTCGTCCAAACGGGTCCAAACCAGTAGAATCATTCACACTCTTGTTCCAGTCCCCTAATCGTCTTTGTAGCTTTTCTCTGCACTCTATACAAATGGGTAGAGTTTCACTCACCCCATCCCAACCATATCCTGACCATTTTGACCCCGTGACCCGTCAAATGCGTGCCCGACAAAAGCGCACCGACGAAACCGTGGCGAGAAAACCGCGAGGTCGAAAGCGCTCCCACAAAAGAGCGCCGACAAAACCGCGCCCACAAAAGTGCGATTAGGGTTAAGGAAAGAGTTAGGTTTCGGGTTAGGTTTAGGGTTAGGGTTAGGGTTAGGTTCAGGGTTAGGTTTAGGGTTAGGTTTAGGGTTAGGTTCAGGGTTAGGTTCAGGGTTAGGTTTAGGGTTAGGTTCAGGGTTAGGTTTAGGGTTAGGTCCAGGGTTAGGTTCAGGGTTAGGTTCAGGGTTAGGTTTAGAGTTAGGTTTAGGTTTAGGGTTAGGGTTAGGGTTAGGGTTAGGGTTAGGTTTAGGGTTAGGTTCAGGGTTAGGTTTAGGGTTAGGTCCAGGGTTAGGTTCAGGGTTAGGTTCAGGGTTAGGTTCAGGGTTAGGTTCAGGGTTAGGTTTAGAGTTAGGGTTAGGGTTAGGGTTAGGGTTAGGGTTAGGTTGTTATTACGTTGTTTTTGTATTGTTTGTTGATGGTGTGCTTTCGTCGGCGCGCCTTTGTCGGCGCGCTTCTGTGGGCGCGATTTCGACCTCGCGTTTTTCTCGGTGCGCTTTTTTCGGGCACGCATTTGTCGGTGAACCTTTTGACCCTCTCATTCTAAAATATCCCAGGCCCGATTTTTACCCTTTGTCTGTTCCTCAACCTTTTCATTCTCTAATAAGTAGGAATGTCTTTAATGAAAAGAAGGACCAGGGGAGACATGATAGCAGTGTTCCAATATCTCAGGGGCTGCCACAAAGAAGAGGGAGTCAAACTACTCTCCAAGGCACCTGAAGGCAGAACAAGAAGCAATGGGTGGAAACTAATCAAGGAGAGAAGCAACTTAGAATTGAGGAGAAATTTCCTGACAGTTAGAACAATTAATCAGTGGAACAGAAGTTGCCTCCAGAAGTTGTGAATTCTCCAACACTGGAAGTTTTTAAGATGTTGGACAACCATTTATCTGAAGTGGCGTAGGTTTTCCTGCTTAAGCAAGGGGTTGGACTAGAAGACCTCCAAGGTCCCTTCCAACTATACTATACTATTCTATTCTATCTATACAGAACAAAAAAAAATTCTCATATTTTGAAGCTGTCATTACAAAGAGTCTTCTTTTTTAATTAGACTAAGCTGGAATGTGTCCTTCATCCTTTTTTTTCCCCATGGAGATTAATCACCAGCAATTAACTAGACTGACTTAAAGCTCTTTCATTTCATAACACAAAATTCGGTGGGTTTTTCCCTGAAAGAGTATCACTTCTGGCCCGGTATGCATTATTAAAAAAAAAAAAAGGAAAAAGAAAAGAAAAGAAAACATTTCCCTCCAAGCTTTGATGGACCTTGGATAACTCTGTTCATTATCAGTTAAGCAAGCACACTAATTAGCATTTCTGCATTTAGAAGGAGAACCTGTGTTACCTTAACACTTTGTGATGGTTGCCTAGCAACGAAACTTCTATCCCTCCATTTCAAAGGCCTTTTTTTCTCAATATAGGCCCCAAAACTTAATCAGAAGTCTGTGTCCAGTTCTTTCCTCAGCGTGTTAGCTTTGCTAACGTATATATCCAGCGTACCACATTTTTATATGATATTTTATATCGCATTTCTATACGAGTGTTCTTTAATTGCATATTTTTAAGCATTTTAAAATTAAGTTATAAAGTATTATGGAATGCAAAATACAAAAGTAATAAAAGAGCAGTGGGGGGGTGGGGAAAGAGGACTGGTAGGGAAAAAGAAGAATTGACTTCCGACTCTCTCTGCTGCAGTAGAATAAGGCATTAACATCAAATCACAGCTTTTTGCTTTTCCATAATAATATAAATAGGTCATTTCTATTAAAAAATCTATCCATCTAATGTCAGAGTTCCAAGTAACACCCCCAAAGGAGGAAGACTCCACGACTTGAGTTTCCTCAAAGTTCCATTTTATTAGAGATGTCATATTGGCACATCTGGGAAAACTCGAATCTGAAACCTTCCAGGTTTTCCCCACCCAAAAGAAAGTCCAAGTCCCTGCCCAGCACCCACACGTCCATCACATGGCCCAATCAGGCACCATCCAAAACTGGAGATGCCTCCCAGTCACACCACTCCAGGTGCAGGGCAAGATGTCCTTGACTCTCTGGGAAAGGAATGTTATTTTGACTATATATCACCCACACCAGTGGTGGGTTGCAGATGGTATGCCCCGGTACGGCAGTGACGTGCGGTGAGATTTATACCTGGTGAGGCTCAGCTGGGCATCCTTTTCCGAAGTAGCTCAGCTGGGCAGGGGTCGTCCTCGGCGAGGGGGGGGGAATTTGCATCACGGGAGCAGCCAAGCGCCCGGGTCTGCAGCAAAGGCACTTGGCGGCTCCCACGATGCAAAGTGCCCCGCAGTCCCTGATGCTGACGCCCGCCCGCTGCCCCGGCCTGCTTCTCCAGGCTCCGCCACTGGAAGTCCAGGATCGCCTCTGGGGGAAGGCTGGGTGAGAAGCGGAGCGAGGCTTCTTCGCGGCTTCCCGGCACTACGCAGAGGCTCTCGCAGGAGCGCGTGCCAGCGGCCGGTGGCCCGGAGCGGCCCCGGCTGCGAGACAAGGCAGCGGCTGCTTTAAGAATATGATGTAAACTTGTTTTTTAAAAGGCATCTTTGGTTTGCATTAAAACAACTTCAACACACGCAATGTTCTGATTGCACCACAAACGCAGTCGTCATCCTTACCTTTCACAGAGGCACTGAGTTTTATAAATAGGAGCATGATAGTGTAGAATAATCCTATCCAAGGACCAGTGGTGGGTTTCAAAATGTTTTGGAACCTCTTCTGTAGGTGTGGCCTCCTTTCCGTGTCCACTGGTGGAACCTCTTCTAACCGGTTCGGTAGATTTGACGAACCGGTTCTACCCAACTGGTGCGAACTGGTAGGAACCCACCTCTGGCATGGAGGCTCGTGGAGGGGGGAAAAATGGGCCTACTGGCCTACCTGTTTCCAGCCTCTAGAGGGCCTCTGGAGCCTGGGGGAAGCAGTTTTCACCATCCCGGAGGCTCGATGAAAGCCTCCGGAGCCTGGGGAGGGCAAAACACACCGCACCCCACCCCGTGTCGTGGTGCAGGAGACCAACTAGGCCATGCCCACCATGGCCATTCACACCCAGCAACGGGGCAGAAAACCTGTTGTTGCCATTTTTGAAGCCCACTCCTGTTAAGATAGACATTGTTGCTTCAATCCTCCATCTTATGCTTTAGCCTCCAAACCCTCTGGGACCCCAGAAAAATAATAGGAATGTGGGCATCATTGCTGCATTGAATTTTTTTGGGGGGGAAAATGTTTTCTTCCACTAGAAATGATAATTGGAATATGGAAAGAGGTCAGGTTTTCCATATCACTGGGGGGGGGGGGAAATGCTGGGTTAAAATTATCATTTACTTTTAAAAAAAATAATGTTCTCACTCAGACTGACAAAAAAAAACAACAACAACCCACAAGGAAATTCTTTTCCTACCTTGCTTTTCCAAAAGAGAAAAAGGAAAAAAGAAATCAGTGGAGTTTTCACAGAGTTAGTGGATTAATTACCTTGGTTATGTAAATTAAATAGCAGTATCTCTCCAGAATCTGAACTAACAAGCCTGGCTTCATTTTTTTTTACTGGCTTCGTTTTACTGAATTGAATACGTTGAATTAAGATTAAAATGTTGACTTCAGAATGACGAGCGCAATGAGGTGATCAAAATCTTGGCCTATCTGAGTGTTCTGACCGAGGCTTCCCCAGCAGCACAGAGCAGAGTCCTCGTCCCGATAAACCCCTTCTATTTAATTTACAGTGAATTCTTCTCCAGCAAAGTCTTTCCTCTCCCACAGTCTTTCAAGAGAGTCCACAATTACCGACCTTTATCAGTCTTGGAGAGTGGCCAGGCCGATATCTTTCAGACGCCGCCATACTTGGGAAGAATGCAGGAATGAACTAATTGTCTCCTGCAAACTCCACTCCCCTTTCGTTCCTCTTTTATTCCCTATGGGAGGGGCCATTCACCGTCCACCTGTGGCCTTATTTCCGAGTCGGCCCTTGTTTCTTAGCTGTTCCCTTCATCTGGCAACTCTGCACATGTGCACACTGGGAACAGGCTCCAGCTGCTCTTCTGCCCCACTGATCTCCAACTCCAAAGGCAGCTGATAATTGTCAGATGGCCCTGGCCCCCTCTCTGCCTCCGACACAGAGCCCTCATCAGAGCCTTCCCCAGACTCCAGGACTGGCCCAACCTCCTCACTGTCCGAATCTGCTGCCAACTCAGCTTGCCGCTGGTGGGTCACAACACTGGGCAAAAAGACCATTTGGAAACCCATAACTGTTGTTTTGAGCATTGGTAGTGTCTTTCATGGTCTACAGATTCCCTGGCTTCTCAGGCTACTATTAAATCTCAAGGGAAGATATCAAGATCACGAGAAGTGGTCAAACCTCTTTATACCAGATGAGTGAGGCCACACTTGGAATACTGCATACAGTTCTGGTCACCATGATACAAAAACAATGTTGAGACCTGTTGGAAGAAATGTCCTTCTGGGTTCAGTTCCAAGTGGGGAAAAGACACTGGATTCATGGAAGCTATTTGGAAAGAATGAATGAACAGGATCACATGCCTTGAAGAACTTGGGTGAAGAAAAAAGGGAAGAAATGCTGAAAGTGCCCTGGCTATATGCCCTCTCTGGGCTGTTAAATTTGAGCTTGTATTCTGATTGGTTGTCAGACTCCCACGGGCCAGGGGTGAAATCCACCAGGTTCTGACAGGTTCTGGAGAACCGGTAGCAGAAATTTTGAGTATTTCGGTAAACCAGTCAATACCACCTCTGGCTGGCCTCGCCCCCATCTATTCTCTGCCTCTAGAGTCCCAGCTGATCAGGAGGATATGGGGATTTTGCAGCATCCTTCCCCTGCCACGCCCACCAAGTCATGCCATGCCCACCAAGCAATGCCATGCCACAAAGCCATGCCATGTCCACAGAACCAGTAGTAAAAAAATGAATTTCACCACTGCGTGGGCCATTCAACACAATGGTAGGTTTCACATTTTGTTACCAACACTTCACCAGGTTTGCACCCAACCACTTCGCAAGCACACATGTCCCCTCTGCCCTTGTGCACAGCCTGTGGCGCATCTGCTTTGCGGGCCGGCGTCCATGCGCACCAGCCAGCTGCTCTCTTCCAGGTTCTGGTGCTCCAGCATGCATGCTCCAATTTCAGCACTCAATGCCGAAAAGGTTAGCCATCCCTGTTCTAGTCCAATGTCCTGCTTGGACTAGAAGACCTCCCTCCCCCTGCTTAGGCAGGAAACCTCACACCCCTTCAGACAAATGGTTGTCTAATCTCTTCTTAAAAATTCCAAGTGTTGGAGCAATGGAACAGAAGTTGCCTTCAGAGGTTTTGGGAGCTCCATCACTGGAGGCTTTCAAGAAGAGACCATCTGTCAGAGGTGGTGTAGGGCAGTGATGACTAATCTTTTTTGGATCATGTGCCAAAAGCATGGGGACCGCAGAGGGGGTTCCTTGAAGCCTCCGGAGCACGAAAAAACCAGCCCTACGGGCAAACCGGAAGTTTAGCAATGGAAACCTCCGGAGGGCGAAAAATGGCCTTAAAAGAGGCCGAAGTCAGTTCGCCAGCGTGTGTATGCATGCTGGAGCTGACAGGGCAATGCCTCACGTGCCCTAAAAAATGGCTCCGCGTGCCACCTGTGGCACGCGTGCCATAGGTTCATCATCACGGGTGTAGGGCCTCCCACTTGGGTTGGACTAGATGACCTACAAGGCCCCTCCCAGCTCTGTTAACCTGAACTTCCAACGACACCGTAGCAGATTCCAAACAGAAGAAGGAAATTCGGGACAAGTAGCAATAGCAATAGCAGTTAGACTTATATACTGCTTCATAGGGCTTTCAGCCCTTTCTAGGCAGTTTACAGAGTCAGCATATCGCCCCCACAGTCTGGGTCCTCATTTCACCCACCTCGGAAGGATGGAAGGCTGAGTCAACCTTGAGCCGGTGAGATTAGAACCGCCGAACTGCAGATAGCAGTCAGCTGAAGTGGCCTGCAGTACCGCACTCTAACCACTGCGCCACCTCGGCTCTAGAGTAGACATTCATCCCAATTTTTTTCCACTGTAGACGTTGTTTCTTATCTCTCGTATCCCCCTCCGAGCTACCTGGGCTGGTAGGACAGCTGTTCCAGTGATGGATCCTCTCTGATCTCACTTTGTCATTCTTATTTTGTAGCCATATTTCTCCCGCAATTTTTCCACGCTGGCTCTTACTTCCGAGCCATCTTTATGCTCGGGTGAAACAGATGCTGTTGATCATATTTTTTTCCCCGTGCTTTTTCCCCAGCTGCCTTTCGTTTTCCGCGCTGAGAAGGAACATTAGACATAAAAGCTTAAAAAAAAACCTTTGTCAAATCAGTTAGGCAAAAGAAGACATCAAATCCTTTCAGGAGTATATCAAAACTTATCTCTTCCATTGGCAGATCCGTGGACCTCCTACGGCTCAGAGTTATATTTATGAGCGTCCCTTGTTTGTTCCCTTAGAAATCTATATATTATATCCATATCTGTCAGGCTGATAAATGTTTCAGCCAATATGCTAAAGGGGTGGGGTGGGGGACAATTGCAAAGGGTGTGTGTGTGTTAATGGCTGGTATATTGAAACTGTTTCTGATTATTGCCGAATGCAGGTTTTAAGAGAAACCGTAATTCACCGAAGAAGAATTAGCCTTCCAAGCACAAAGGCGCAGAGGACAATGGAATGGAAGTGAGATAATTTCGCACACATTTTCCTTTCCTCGCAGCAATAATTTACTCTTGTTTTTATTTCAGCCCCCCCCCAAGTCTGCCGAGATCTGAAGCTAAAGCTGTTTGACCTTTTACGCTGGTACATCTCATGATCACCCATCTGCAGCACACACAAAAAAAGAGAGAAAGAAGAAGAAGGCACGAGAATGTGAATTGCTGGGAGATAATTGGAGAATGGAGGAAGCGATCTGGGGTATGTACGCCTCTTTTCCTTGTTTAACTGCATTTTTTCCCCTTTACCATCACTACTCAAGGGACAGTAGTTTTAGCTTGAATCCCATCTCCCGTTTTAAAAACACAGGCATCCTGCAAAATGAAGGTCTTGGCTTGTTGGTGGAGCGGTAAACCATCACTGCCTCCCTTCTTATGGAGGAAGTTAGCAGGCACCCCTCTCCTAGAAAAATGAGATATTTTAGGGAAAATGGGGAGAATATTTTCCTTAAAAGGGAGGCAAAAACTCTCTCACACACATGTCAATGGGCCATTAAGGCCTGAGCCAGTGTATTCTACATGACAAAGATATGCCTTTTTTAGGCAGAGCCATAATAGGAATTCCAAAGCCCTTTCATTACATCATCGCCTGTTGTGGCCCAGCAGGAGCCGTTGGAGCTGCCACCAGACTCCGACAGCGAGTCCTCCCAGTCCTGCTGGGGCCACCCCAGGTGTCCCCAACATGAGTGACATTGAGCTGGCCACGCCCACCTAGACCAGTGGTGGGATTCAGCCAGTTTGCACCTATTCGGGAGAACCGGATGTTGTAAGAAATCTCATTTTGTTTGTTTCCCACTTTGCAGAGCTAATCCTGTAAGGAAGGAAGGAAGGAAACATTCTGGGGTTGCTTCTAGCCTCATCTTTGTTGCCCTGCTTACAGAAACAGCCTCTCTGGTTAACCCTGATGACATTGTAACAGCTAAGGCAATGCGTCCATCAACTTGAGTGATGTTGAGTTGGCCGCACCCACCCAGTCACATGACCACCAAGCCACGCCTACCCAGCTGGTCATTAGGGCAGACAACCGGTTGTTAAATTATTTGAAACTCACCACTGTAATGTATCCCATCCAGGGGTGGGTTTCAACCGGTTCGTGGCGGTCCCCGCGAACCGGTTGGTCGGCGAACCCGGAGGTAAGTAACTTCTGGGAACGGCGAAGGGCCCACCCGCCCGCCCGCCCTCCTTACCATTCTTTGAAGGCTTCTGCGCTTCCACGCAGGTGCATGGCACATACAGCGCCTGCACGATTCTCCGTGAGCAGCTGGAGCATCACGCAGGTGCTATGACGCATGCGTGAACTGCGCGTATGCACGAGGACGCCCTGGCCCCATTCCAACCGAAGGATAAGCAACCCACCACTGATCCCATCCTACAACGGGCAAATGCACGTTGTTAACAACCCTGATACGGCCCTCAATGCAGCCGTGTTTGACACCCCTGCACTTATCCCAGGCGATAGGAATAGGGTCATATACTCTCCCTACTATTTTACTCTGCAGATCAACAGTTGATTATGAACAAGGACAAAGTCTGTTCGTTTCAATGCTCATTGTTCTTAAAACCTATTGAACAAGATCGTTGCACGAACAGACCGAATGGAACTTATTTCTTCTAAAGGCACATTAACAAAATTTATCCTCTGTACTTAATTATAAAGCGATGGCCATTAAGCCCTGCCAATGTTTCCGTTTCTTTTGTGGATATCAATTATATTTTCCCCCCTTATTCTTCCTCATCTTTGTTCTATCTGCTGCCTTTCTCTTGCCCATCCAAATTTGTTTAGCTTTCTGCCTTATAAGGAAAGGGGCCAATTAAACATGCATTTTGCTTTAGTGGAATGCAAACCATTTGCTTTTCATTATCCCGAGAATGATCCTTCTTCTCACTGCAACTTTTATCAATGCAATTATTTTCCCCATTGTTTTTGAAGACCGTTGATATATGGAAGTATGGGGAGAAAGACCAAACACTGAATAAGCTCCTGAAATTATATTTTATTGGATTCATTACTGCCTGGATAATTTTTTTTTAAATCACTCCAGCTGCTCATTTCAAATATCGAAGTACATTGTAGATGGGACCTTCCTTTTCTTATGTGTGGGCTGGAAACAATGGAATGCCCTTTAGCAGGTACTGAATTTAACGCACAAGAAAAGTTATTGTCTCAGGAGATGGTAGCATCTATCTGATATTATCCAGGTTTTGTAGATGAATGAAATTAGTACTTGGCAAGATAAAACCTCGGTTCACCCACGTAACACGTATCCTCCGCGAGCTGCACTGGCTGCCTATTGGTGTCCGGATACGCTTCAAGGCGCTAGTCGTCACTTATAAAGCCCTTCATGGTATTGGACCTGAGTACTTGAGAGACCGCCTGCTGCCAATTACCTCCACTAGACCGATTAGATCCCACAGATTAGGCCTCCTCCGAATTCCATCTGCCGGCCAGTGTCGACTGGTGACTACCCGGAGGAGAGCCTTCTCTGTGGCTGCTCCGACCCTCTGGAACGAACTCCCCGTGGAGATTCGAACCCTCACCACCCTCCAGGCCTTCCGCAAAGCCCTTAAAACCTGGCTGTCCCGACAGGCCTGGGGCTAAAGAACCGTTGCCCCCGTCTCGAATGGTATGACTACTGTGTGTTTTAAACCATGTATTGTTTTGTGTCGTTTTTAACTTTGTCTGTAACCCCCCTTTCCCTGGTTTTGAGTTGTGAGCCGCCCTGAGTCCCCTTCGGGGGAAAAGGGCAGCATATAAATAAAATCAACATTCAACATTCAACATTCAAAACAATAACACAATTGGAAGAAACCGTATAAGTCAGGGATGGCTAACCTTTTTTCTAAAGGTGTGCAAAGATCGTGTGTGCACACGCAGGCCCAGCCACCTGTGCATTTGTCCATGACCCCATCACCTGCACATGCGCATGACACACAAACACACCGCATGCATGCATGCGCACCCCTAGGGAGGGCGAAAAACAGATCCAGCAAGTCATCCTGTTTTTCGCCCTCTCTAGGCTCCGGAGGCTTTCCTGAACCCTGGGGAGGGCAAAAGTGGCCTCCCCCCTACCCTCTGGAAGGCCAAAAATCAGTTGGCATGTGCAACGGAGCTGCCATGCTGGCAAATACGGCTCCGTCTGCCACCTGCACACCTGCCACACGTTTGCCATCACAGGAATGGAGAGAGAGAGGGAGGGAGAGAGGGAAGGAGAGAGGGATAAAGGGGAGGGGCGGGGGAGGGAGGTAGAGGGAAAAATAAAGAGAGAGAGAGAGAGAGAGAAGGAAAGAGAGAACTGTCTATGTCCATGCTTGGACTAACACATCTATTAGGGCCTGTCACTTGGTGTCTCCATTTTGAAACAAGCTGTCAACGGGTGGTAATCGATGCCTTCATGTAAAAATGGGAAGCTGTGACATGGGCGTCCGATCAAGTCTTCAGCTTTCCCAGGTGATAACTCAGAATGTCAGAATTGGAGACAGGGAGCAAGGAGGGTGTTTTAGAAAGAAAAAAAATGAAGAAGGGAAAAGCATGGAAAAAATATAATAATAATAATAATAATAATAATAATAATAATAATAATAATAATAATGGCTGGTGGTGACTCAACCCACCTGTTGACCACGGCAGTAATTGTGGAGGCATCTGGTCTTCAAGGAAACCCAGCATTTGACTCACATTGGGGAGCACCTGGAGAGGATCGTGGCACGACAAAACCGTGCTCGTCAAAATAGCGGTGATAAAATCACATCGCTAAAGCCGCGACGTCATCACCGCACGTCATCACCGCCGCGACAACAGCGGGGCAACAGAAGGGCGCTTTAAAACGGCGCCGCAGCAGAAAGCCGATTTCAATTAAGGTAAGGGTTAGGATTAGGTTTAGGGGTTTATTTTAGGGTTAGGTTTAGGGTTAGGTTTAGGGTTAGGTTTAGGGTTAGGTTTAGGGTTAGGTTTAGGGTTAGGTTTAGGGTTAGGTTTAGGGTTAGGTTTAGGGTTAGGGTTAGGGTTAGGGTTAGGGTTAGGTTTAGGGTTAGGTTTAGGGTTAGGTTTAGGGTTAGGTTTAGGGTTAGGGTTAGGGTTAGGGTTAGGGTTAGGGTTAGGGTTAGGTTTAGGTTTAGGGTTAGGTTTAGGGTTAGGTTTAGGGTTAGGTTTAGGGGTTAGGTTTAGGGTTAGGTTTAGGGTTACGGTTAGGTTTAGGGTTAGGTTTAGGGTTAGGTTTAGGGTTAGGTTTAGGGTTAGGTTTAGGGTACTGAGTGCTTGGGAATGCGCGGATTTGCCCTCCGCAATTATGTCATCGCGGTAGGGTCGCGTTTTTCCTTAGTGCTTCGAATGGCGCGAATTAGTCTTCGCGCTTATGTCTCCGTGGATAAGGGCTTCGCGGATTTGTGGTGGAACCGGAGAGGATTAGATCACTGATGGGTAACCTTTTCCAGACTGAGTGCCCACAGCGTGTTTCCCTGAAGCCCCATAACCCACACTTTGGGCACTCGGTCTGGAGTGGAGAATGGAAAAACAAATTAATTCCAAGCGAAGATGAAATAATATTGCAGAAAATGACAGGCTTTAGACTTCTCAGGATACAGGAAAAGTCTATTTGGCAGCCAGGTTCAGAAAGCTAGTCCATGGCTTAGCACTGCAAGTTCTGAACAACCTTCATTATCGAAGCACGCATTCATATACATTCTCAAAAGCATTGCAACACGGAAATACTTAGCTCATTTCTTAGTGGTTACCTTGAGGAGAAAACCTTATAAGGAGATGGGATCTTACTTCTCCTTTTGTTTATGGAGTACGTGTCATTAACGAACTTTAATTGAACCTTGGACTTTTGACATAGGTTTTGACATAGGCTTTTGACATAGGGACGTCTTGTGGTTAGGCACTGGCTTCCTGTTCTTTTGCAAGCTCCAACTCTGTCTGTGTGGCTTTTAATATAGAAGTAAAGGGGTCCCGAGAGGCTGTCCAGCCTGACCCAGTAGGTTTCACACTTAATGTCCAAATCTCACTTTACGTCCTACTTTAATAATGAGAAAGGTTATGGACTGTGCTGAAATGGACAAATTAACAAAAGAAATCCAGGGAAAAGAAGAATCAGAATATTATCAGATATAGGATAAATGGTATAGATGGATGGAGGAAAGAAACAAGGATCAACGAAGGAATTAACACATATATATGTGTTGTGGCCCAGCAGGAGCCGTTGGAGCTGCCACCAGACTCCGACAATGAGGGGCCCTATGAGTCGGTTTTGGAGAATGTGGAGGACCCTGGACTCCGAGAAGGGCATAGAGAGGCTGGTTGGTCAACAGGAGGCGCCTGAGCCTTGGACCAGTGGGGAGGAGACAAGGGAGTGTGATCCGGACGTCAGCAGTGGGGAGGAGCCAAGTGAGTTGTTCTTGGATGCACAGCACCAGAGAGCTGATAGGCATAAGGAACAGTAGCGCTAGTCTTCTACAGAAACTCACCACATAGCATCTGGAAACTCAACCAAACTTGGACTCAAAACGCAGCCTAGAATTGCCCCCTGCATGGCCCCATGGGAGCCTGACAACCAATCAGAATGCACCTCTTACACAGGAACAGGAAACAGAGAGGTGGGGCCGAACAGAGTATAAAAAAACCCAGAAAGCCCCTTCTGTTCTCTCTTTTCTTCTTCACCCAACATCTGGAAGCATGTTATTCCTCCCCCCATTTTCTGCTCAGGACCTCAAGCCATGGGATCCTGTCCACCATTAAACCATCTTTCCAAGCAGCCTCCATGTTTCCAGTGTCTTCCCCCACACACACTTGGAACTGAACCCAGAAGGGCATTTCTTCCAACACCCCAAAGAAGAAAAATGGACCGCGAACATTGTGCCAACAGGGTTATTCAAACCTTGGCGGAGGAAGGAAAAAGAGGCTACCTTCTTAATATCTTCAATGAAAGTACTGAGGCATAGAGAGGGGTTTTGTCTTGCCCCGGTTAGGATTTCTTAAGCAAATCCACTGCAACGGGGATGCGACAACTCACACACAGTCCTGACCAGATATAGAATGGAGTTGATGTTAAGATAATGGCTGTGTGGGAATATGCTCACCAAGAATCTGAATATACTACCCTTCAGCCTGAATCAAATTACGTGACTCTTCTTGCAGGTGAAGATGAGTCACAAAGCGGGGACTGAGAGAGCAGGCTGAACCAGAGTAGGCCTCAAGCCTGAACCAAACTAGGGTCTCGTGATATTAAGCTTTAGCTGTTCCTATATAGAAATTGCAAACGTTCGCTTTTAGGAAGTCTGCACATAAGAGCTGCTGTAGCAAAAGTCTCTATTTTAATATATCTGCTGGCTTGACTGTAAAAACTTCTGAAAGAACAAAAATTTACTTCCTCAAATGTATGCTATGTTGGCTGTTAGCTGACTATGTATTATTGCTTCCTGTAGACATGATTTTACTGTAATTCAAGGGCACATCTTGGGGTGTATCCAAAATCTAGCAGGTGGCTTAGCGAAAAGCTAAGGACTATAAAAACGAATTTCCTGATGTCATTCGGGGTTCAGGCCTTTGTCTCTGGACCTGCGCAATAAACTATTCCTTCCCTGAAGAGCTGGCTTGCGTGTCCTGTTTTTTTTCTACAACATCAACATGAAGCCAAAATCGGGACTTTTTAAAAACGCTGCGGGACACGGGACAAATTGTTAGAAATCGTGACTGTCCCGCCGAAAGCGGGATGTCTGATCACCTTATTCTTCCCCCAAACACCCTTCTGTGTGTTCTCCCTGCGGGAAATTGTGCCTATTGTAAAGGTGAAGCCGTTTCTCCTTTGTCCTGGGAAGAAATGCACAAATTAATGCCTACGAACTATGCAGCCATCAAAAGACTCTCCCCCCCCCGCCCCAATGCCAAAGGGGCTAAATATATGGGGGGGGGGGGAAACCTTGGCTGGTCTCTTAGCAGCAACGTTTTCTCTGAAAACGTCTCCTGTCCTCCCTCTCTCTCTCTCGCCCACCCCTCTTCGCCTTATGCAAGGCAGGCTTAGTGCTGCATTTTTTGGCCTCCGAGAACAACTGGGTTAATTGCACGGTGCCAGACGGAAGGTGCATTGGTACTAAAAATGTTAAGAGGCCCATCAGCGCAGTGCTTTGAAGCATAAAAGGGGGCTGATTAACCAGGAACAGATTGCAAACACTGGCTGTTCACTTGGGTTGCAGGAACTTTGGCTTCGACAGGGAGGACAATGGCGGGGGTGGTTCCCAGCTATACTTGGACCAGGAGAACGAGAGAGAGAGAGAGAGAGAGAGAGAGAGAGAGAGAGAGAGAGAGAGAGAGAGAGAGAGAGAGAGAGAGAGAGAGAGAAGGAGGGGCTGCTATATATGCCACATCCCAACACTCTTGGTATATTCCCAGGGTCCCTTCCTTGGCTTGTTTGTTACGCAGGTTGCAAGAGGCGAAGGGGGAGATTGCCCTGTAGCCGGAAAAATAAACTGAAACAATTGAATTCCCATTTTAAACATTTTTTAAAAAAAAGCTTTTCGAGCAGAAGGCTGCATCTTTTTAACAGAATGACAGAGTTGGAAGGGGCCTTGGAGGTCTTCTAGTCCAGCCCCCTGCTCAAGCAGGAGACCCTATTTCATTTCAGACAAATGGTTGTCCAATCTCTTCTTAAAAACGTCCAGTGATGGAGCAGCGACAACTTCTGAAGGCAACTTCTGTTCCATTGGTTGATTGTTCTCGCTGTCAGAAAGTTTCTTGTCGGTTCTCGGTTGCTTCTCTCCTTGATGAATTTCCTATCCATTGTGTCTTGTTCTGCCTTGTATGTATACCAGTGGTGGGATTCAGCCGGTTCGCACCTATTCGGGAGAACCGGTTGGTAACTTTCTAAGTAGTTCAGAGAACCGGTTGTTGGAAGAAATCTCCTTTTGTTTTTTCCCACTTTACAGGGCTAATCCTGTAAGGAAGGCAGGAAGGAAACATTCTGGTGTTGTTTCTAGCCTGGTCTTTATTGACCTGCTTACAGAAACTGCCTCTCCCATTAACCCTTATTACATTGTAACAGCTAAGGTGAAGCATCCATCGGCCTGAGTGATGTTGAGTTGGCCACGCCCACCCAGTCACATGACCACTGAGCCCCGCCTACCCAGATGGTCATTAGGGCAGTGAACCAGTTGTTAAATTATTTGAATCCCACCACTGATATGTACTGAGAGCTTCTGCACCGGAGGCAAATTCTTTGTGTGTCTAATCACTCTTGATGAAACGAAGTATTCCGTTCTGTTCTGTTCTGCTCTGCTCTATTTGTTCTGTTCTGTTCTGTTTTATTCTGTTCTTCTCCTCTCTTCTTTTCTATTGTTGAAAGAAATGTTCTTCTGGGTTTGGTTCCAAGTGGGGAAAAAGACACTGGAGACATGGAGGCTGCTTGGAAAGATGGTTTATTGGTGGACAGGACCACATGGCTTGAGCTCCTGAACAGAAAAGGTGATCACATGCTTCAATGTTGGTGGAGAAGAGAAGAGAAGGGGAGAAGCTGAGTCTCTGGTTTTATCCCCCTCTGGCCTTTGATCTTGAGCTTGTATTCTGATTGGTTGTCACGCTCCCATGGGGCCATGCAGGGGCAACTCTCCAGGCTGCGGTTTGAATCCAGGTTTGGTTGAGTTCTCAGATGCCATGTGGCGAGTTGGGTAAAGGGCCAATATTATCATGCCTTAATCCCATCCCCCTGGAGCTGAAGTGGAGAAGTCTTTATTATGTAAAGTGGACTAGCTTGGCCTTCTTAATGGCCCATTGACAAAGTGGGGATGGGCAGGAAGCTACAGGGAGCTATTCTGTCTTTTAAAACATGTTTCTTCCTTGTCACATCCAGAGAAATATTCTGCCTTTTCAATATTTCCTAGGATATTTCATTTTTCTGGGAGTCGGCTGAGTGATAACTTCCTAAACTATCATATCCTATGATATCCTCTCCCCCATCCCATGCCATTCTATTCTATTCTATTCTATTCTATTCTATTCTATCCTATTATATTATTTCTTCTCCTCTCTTCTTTTCTATCATATCCTATCCTATCATATCCTGTCCACTCCTGTCCCATCCTATCCTGTCCTATTCATTCCATTCCATTCTATTCTTTATTATTCTCTTCTATTCCATTCCAGTCTACTCTATTCCTTATTATTCTATTCTATTCTCTTCTATTCCATTCCATTCCATTCTTTATTATTCTCTTCTATTCCATTCCATTCCATTCTACTCTATTCCTTATTATTCTATTCTATTCTATTCCATTCCATTCCATTCCATTCTTTATTATTCTATTCTATTCTATTCCATTCCATTCTTTATTATTCTCTTCTATTCCATTCCATTCCTTTCTACTCTATTCCTTATTATTCTATTCTATTCTATTCTTCTCCTCTCCTCTCTTATTTTTTATCATATCCTATCATATCCCTCCTCTCCCCCATCCGATCCCATCCGATCCCATCTTATTCTATTCTATTTAAGACCTGCAGATAGAAGCTACATTATTATTGCATTTTGGGGCACCTTCTCACACCTCCAAAATCACCCAACTCTAGTTTACTATTCAGCATTGCAAAAAAAAAACAACAACAACCCAGAAACGAAGTTTAAAAATCCAGGAAACCCATGAAACAAGGCAGTGTGTATTGGTTAGGCCAGTGATGGCGAACCTATGACACGCGTGTCAATGCTGACACGCGTAGCCATTTGGGGTGACACGCACAGGATTTCATGCGATTCATCCTCGGCTCCTGCACGGCCGCCGAGGATGAAAGAATCTGTGCTGGAGGAACAGGGGGGGGGACATGTGATCTCCCCCGCCCACACTCACTTACTGTATCACCGCCGCCCCTTTCTGAGCGCAGGGGCTGCTGGTAAGGCGTGCGTGCCGTGCGCACACACGTCATCAGCGTGGTGAGGGAGGACCCGCAGGAGAGGAGCACGGGAACAGTGCACGCCTCTCTCCAGTAAGGCCGGCACAGAGAGTCTACTCCTGGGACTGTCGGTTACGACCGCACCACAGCAGGGAACAGCGGAGTGCCAACGGGAACTGTGAGCGCCATTAGCAGCAACTATTGGGGTGCCATGGACATGTAATTGCCCACAATAACTGAGATAAGTGAGGGGGAGGTTGTGTTAGCTTGTTAGGCTAGTTAACCCCTACATTTTTGTAGTTTAAACTATAAATTGCGCAAAATTATGTTTTTGTTGAAGTGACACACAACGCGAGTTATGCTCGATTTTTTGCCGATTTTTGACACACCACACCAAAAAGGTTGCCCATCACTGGGTTAGGCCAAGGCTGTGTTGGATCTGCGTTGGCAGAGCAGGTAAAGCCCAGAGAAAGAGGGGCAGAGAACCAGCCCAAGGTAGCAATCAGGCAATTTGATTAGAATGAGCATTAAGGTAACGGGAAGATAGTTTGATTAGCTTAATAAGCCCTGGAAGAGCACGCTAGCTCCCGTTAATTAACAAGTATTTTGTAAGCATTGTGATTCTAAAATTCTACATTCCGGCTTTGGGATAGAAAAGGAGGAGGAAAGTCTTTTCAAACTGTGGCATTCCTGCTGCTGTAAGTCTATTATTCCAAGGTTAATTGATCCCCTGCAGCTCAAGATATTTAAATATAATAGGGACAAGAGACGCTATGGGCAACCAATATTAATGGATTGCTTTAAAAGAAGTCGGTTCTGGACTAGGCTCACAGTAAGAGCTGAGTTGCCTTTTAATCATTGGTGGGGTTTAATTCCAACGTGTTCTTTTCATTCGGTTGTCTTTGGCTGTTACAATCTGCCTAGAGAGGTAACTTTGCCTTCAGTTCGGCTGTATACATGCTGTAAATGAGCTCCAGCATGTAAGCATTTTGCCCATGTTGCTTGGAGTTTGGAAATGCTTTATTTAAAGGTTTATATGTGTCGCCTTTAAAAAGAAGTCTTTTCTAAGACATATAGGAAGTTAAAACCCATCCCTCTCCTACAAAAAGGATATATCCTAGGATATATTGAAAAGGCAGAATATTACGTTTCCCTGGATGTGAAAAGGGAGAAACATGTTTTAAAGAGAGAGAGTAGCTCCCTGCAGCTTCCTACCCATCTCCCTTTGTCAATGGGCCATTAAGAGGCCCAAGCCAGTCCCTTTACATAACAAAGAGTTCTCCCCTTCAGCTCCAGGGGGATGGGATTAAGGCATGATTAGCCTTTACCCACTCACCACATGGCATCTGAGAACTCAACCAAACCTGGATTCAAAACACAGCCTAGAGAGTTGTCCCTGTGGCCCCATGGGAGTCTGACAACCAATCAGAATACATTTCTTACACAGGAACAGGAAAAAGAGAGGTGGGGCTGAACAGGTTATAAAAAGCCCAGAAATCCCCTTTCTCGGCCCTTCTTCTCCACCCAACCTTGAAGCATGTAATCACCTTTTCTGTTCAGGACTCAAGCCATTTGGTCCTGTCCACCATTAAAACCACCTTTCCAAGCAGCCTCCATGTCTCCAGTGTCTTTTTCCCCACTTGGAACTGAACCCAGTCGGACATTTCTTTCAACAGACAGTCACAAGGCAATTGTTTATGCAGTCTCTAAACACAGAAAGGCTGAGCACCAAAGAATGGAGGCCTTTGAACTCTGGTGCTGGAGAAGACTCCTGCATTGAGTCCCTTGGACTGCAAGGCCATCCAACCGGTCAGTCCTAGAGGAGATCAACCCTGACTGCTCTTTAGAAGGCCAGATCCTGAAGATAAAAGTCAAATACTTTGGCCACCTGAGGAGAAAGAAGGACTCCCTAGAGAAGAGTCTCGTGCTGGGAAAAACTGAGGGCAAAAGAAGAAGGGGACGACAGAGCATGAGGTGGCTGGATGGAGTCACCAAAGCAATCGGCGTGAGCTTAAATGGACTCCAGAGAATGGTAGAGCTGTTCCCTTCCCACCAAAGGTGGTTCCTATTTTTCTAGTTGCATTTTATACATGCTTTCTAACTGCTAGGTTGGCAGAAGCTGGGACAAGTCACGGGAGCTCACTCCATTACGTGGCGCAAGGGGTTCAAACCGCCGAACCTCCGACCTTCTGATCTTTATTGCCACTTTGAATGTACACTAATCGGCATATATTAAAATGAAATTTCATGGCGTACAGCTCTCGAAGGGTCTCCACCTCTAACATACACTACATAAACATGATAAAATAAATACATAATACATATAAATATGTATACATACATATAAAATTATGCATATATCCATGTATGTTATATGAAACGGAGAAACAACACAGTCTAATTCCAATGTATACATGTACATGGCGTGAGAAACAACCAATGGAGCCAAGGATCATTTCTATTTAGAGCTTTAAGTGCTGGCAAGTCTGACAGAGTTGGCCTTAGACTGTTTTGTGGGAATGTAACGATTCTAGGCTGATGGCTCCCTTGATTCCACCTCCCAGGTCCTTCCTGCTGTTCTACAAACTCCAAATGATTGTTTGGATTGACATTCGATTATAAACACCAGTCGACTGTTTTGTGGAAATGTAATTATTCTAGGCTGATGGCTCACTTGACTCCACCTCCCAGGTCCTTCCTGCTGTTCTACACATTCCAAATGATTGTTTGGATTGATGTTCTATTATAAACACCAGTCGACTGTTTTGTGGAAAGGTAATGATTCTAGGCTGATGGCTCACTTGACTCCACCTCCCAGGTCCTTTCTGCTGTTCTACAAATTCCAAATGATTGCTTGGATTGACATTCTATTATAAACACCAGTGGACTTAGAATCATGCCACCTACAATATTTCAATCTACACATATCCAGAAACTTTAAGAAAGTTTGATAAAAAAAACTTTTCTGGGTTTTTTTCCCCCCCTATTTGTTTCCTTCTGTGTTATAAAAGCATAATTACGACGTGCCAAAGGAAATGTGCGAAGGCAGATATAAATATTTCTATATCTTTCTTCTGGTCCCTCCTCCACGAATGCTCTCGGCATTAGAAAAATTGCTTTTCTATTGTTAGGCTATTGTTATTGCTTCCTAGCCACCTGAAGAGCAGTCAGTACGTTGTTTTGGAAAAAAATCAAATTAAATTGCCAGTTCACCTTTCGGTTTACCTTAAATGCTGTTTCCAAGAGTGGTAATTTCATTTTGAATAGATTAATGGGTACTTCAGAAATAGTTTTGCTCGAAGTGCTTAGTGAGATTTGGTGGGTTCAAACGGACGAGAGTCGGAACTGAGGTGAGCAATTGGAGTTTGGACGGAGAAGATAAATTAGGACAGCCATCCTATTTCCAAACATGCTTGAATTTTGGAAGATTTAACAGGTTAACAGAGTTGGGAGGGACCGCATAGGTCATCTAGTCCAACCCCCTGCTCAAGCAGGACACCCTACACCATTTCTGACAAATGGCAGTCCAGTCTCTTCTTGAAAATCTCAAGTGATGAAATCCCCACGACATCCGAAGGGAATTTTTGTACCATTGGTTGATTGTTCTCACTGTCAGAAAATTCCTCCTTGTTTCTAGGTTGAATCTCTCTTTGGTCAGTTTCCATCCATTCTTCCTTGTCTGGCCTTCAGGTGCTTTGGAAAGTAGCTTGACCTCTTCCTCTCTATGGCAGCCCCTCAAATATTAGGAGACTGCTATCATGTCTCCCCTGGTCCTTCTCTTCACTAGCAATAGCAATAGCAGTTAGACTTATATACCGCTTCATAGGGCTTTCAGCCCTCTCTAAGCGGTTTACAGAGTCAGCATATTGCCCCCCACAATCTGGGTCCTCATTTTACCCACCTCGGAAGGATGGAAGGCTGAGTCAACCCTGAGCCGGTGAGATTTGAACAGCCGAACTGCAGATAACAGTCAGCTGAAGTGGCCTGCAGTACTGCACTCTAACCACTGTGCCACCTCGGCTCTAGACTAGACATGCCCAGTTCCTGCATGTATGTTTTAGCCTCCAGTCCCCTAATCATCTTGGTTGCTCTTCTCTGCACTCTTTCTAGAGTCTCAACATCTTTTTTTTTTATAGTGTGGTGACCAAAACTGGATGTAGTATTCTAGGTATGGTCTTACTAAGGCTTTATACAGTGGTATTAGTACCTCACTTGATCTTGATTGTATCCCTCTGTTAATGCAATTTAGGATTGCACTGGCTTTTTTGATTGTCGCTGCACACTGCTGGCTCCTATTTAGCTGGTTGTCCACTAAGACTCCAAGATCCCACTCACAGTTACTGCAGTCTGAGAGCAAAATTCTCACACTGTTTTTTTATAAAGATTTTTATTAACAAACATGTAAAATACACACACAAATATTAGACGTACACCACATTTATACAATACAGTACGAACAGGAACTTCCTGTTTTTTATAATAGCAATTACCCATCGATACGCTCACCTTATATTATTTCCCCTTCTATTGTATTTCACCATTCTTAACCCTCTTATTTTACTCATAACTATTATTTTTGAGTTTTGTTCTATTCTTTCGTTGATTTTTGTTTCTTTCCTCCATCCACCTATACCATTTATCCCATATCTGGTAGAATTCTGATTCTTCCTTTCCCTGGATTTCTTTAGTTAGTTTATCCATTTCGGCACAGTCCATAATCTTTCTTATTATTTCATCATCACTTGGGATTAATTTGTTTTTCCATTTCTGGGCAAAGGCAATCCTTGCCGCCGTAATTATATGTAGTATTAAATACTGGATTTCTTTTATATATTTCACCGACATAATTCCTAATAAAAAAACTTCAGGATTCCATTCTATTCAATTTTCCCACTGTTTTGACTAGCACCTAGAAATCTTCGGGGTATCTTCTACTCTTCTGATTTCTCAAAAATGGTTTGAAGGTGCAGGTCAATTTAAGAGGGAAGGAAATAGCAGCGACATGTTTCAGAAACTTCCTTTTGTAGCCCACCCTTTTTTTTTAAAAAAGGAATTTATTCTGGCATTTTGATATGTAAAGTTATTCCTAGGGAAGGATTTGGCAGAATGGTAAACTGGATTTTAGAATCCTTTGCAATCCATCTCCGGGAGTTACTTTACATTTAATCCTGTTCTATCTTAAATGCAACAGAATAAAACCCTGCTTGAATCCTATAAGAAAAAGAAGAAGAAATAAATGCAAATAGCCAGTGTTTACAAGCAAGCACCCTCGGCAGAAATATATATATTCAAGGTTTTCTAAGCAAGGGGTTTTAACGTTTGCTTCAAAAGTAATTTTATTCGTTTTATTATTACAAAGCGCTGCGCCTTCAAAACTGTAAATCCCTTTTTTTTCCTCTCCAAAGGAGAGCATTCCTTCCACCCTGCTCTCAAGAAAACTTTTTAAAAAAAATCTAATCCAGTAGTCGTCAACCTTAAACACTCTTAGAGTCACAAAAGTCCTCACCGGAAGTCCCCCTAACAATTCTGGAGCCGACCGGAAGTCCGGCTCCCCCACCATAGAATCTCCTCCTAGTGTGGCATTCTTTTTCCTCTACCTGTCCTAACCGAAAGCCCTCTCAATTGTGTAGGTTACCGGCAACAGAGAGCCGCAGCAGAGGGATGAAAGAGCCATATGCGGCTCCAGAGCCACAGATTGCCAACCCCTGAGCTAACCTATATTCCTGCTGGGGAATTGTTTGTTTCAGCCTTGAATCTCTTCATTCCTGATTCTTGCAAAAAAAAAACCAAAAAACTATGACCTTTGTGGAAAGAGGAAGGCGCTCTGAAGGCAGCTGATAACTGGCATATGGCTCTGGCCCCCTCTCTGCCTCTGACACAGAGCCCTCTTCAGAGCCTTCCCCAGACTCCAGGACTAGCCCAGGTTCCTCACCAACCTCATCACTGTCCTAATCTGCTGCCAGCTTTGCTGGCCGCTGGTGGGCCATAACCCTACCTGTGAAGTTGCAGCTTCTACATCTCCGGAGCGTTTAGGTAGAAGCTGGACTGGCACCTCTCATGAATGATTTAACTAGCTTTATTTCACGTTCTGAAGAATTGTTTTAGATCTTTCCTGTGGACATTTCCCAACTCTTGTGACTCTTGTGATAAATCCAGTTCTTTGGTGGATAAGACTTAAGAGCTGTTTATTTCTGCATGCTGTTCCCACTCCGAGGCCAAACGGATAATTTTGTGAAGCTTACACATAGGATAAGAACTGCTTTAAGGAATTGCCAACAGGTGTTACATCAGCCTCCCCATGGGCTCTAAAAGCATCTGAAGTACTGCCCAGACCGACTAGAAAATTCCAAGCTGGAAATGGTTATGTTGAATTCAGCCTTAAAAAATGACAGATTTTGTCATCATGGGGGTTAGGATACAATTCCTTCTCTCTAACTTAAAGGCTGGTTGTTGGCAAGGAAACATGATGGCTCTTCTAAGCTTACAGACACTGCTAGGAAAACAGAATCACAGAATTGAAAGGGACCTTGGAGGTCTTCTAGTCCAATCCCCTGCTCAGGTAGGAAACCCTACACCATTTCAAACAATCTCTTCTTAAAAACCTCTAGTGTTGGCACACCTACAACTTCTGGAGATAAGTCCTTCCACTGATTAATTGTTCTAACTTACCAGAGGATTTGGATCAGCGTTTCTCAAACTTGGTGAGATATGTGGACTCCAACTTCCAGAATTCATCATTCAGTACTAACGAAATCCATCATTCACTACTGAAGTGTTCATACCATTTTATAATGCCTTGGTAAGGCCACACTTGGAACACTCCATCCAGTTTTGGTCTCCACAATGTGAAAAAGATGTTGGGACTCTAGAAAGAGTGCAGAGAAGAGCAACAAAGATGATTAGGGGACTGGAGGCCAAAATATACAAAGAACAGTTGCAGGAACTGGATATGTCTAGTTTGATGAAAAGAAGGAGTAGGGGAGACATGATAGCAGTCTTCCAACATTTCAGGGGCTGCCGCAAAGAAGAGGGAGTCAAACTATCACTCCAAGGGCAGAACAAGAAGTAATGGGTGGAAACTAATCAAGGAGAGAAGCAACTTAGAACTAAGGAGAAATTTCCTGACAGAACAATTAACCAATGGAACAGAAGTTATGAATGCTCCAACACTGGACGTTTTTAAGAAGATGTTGGATAGACATTTGTCTGAAGTGGTGTAGGGTTTCCTGCCTAAGCAGGGGGTTGGACTAGAAGACCTCTGAGGTCCCTTCCAGCTCTGTTCTATTCTAAACCTTTCCAGTCTTGGAACTTGCTCCAATTGGTGAATTTATGCAAGTGGCAGATACTTCTTGGGCCAGAATCATAGAGGCATAGGGCCAGAAGGGACTTGGGAGTGCTTCTACCCCAGTGTTCCACAACCTTGGCAACTTTAAGATCGGTGGACTTCAATTCCCAGAATTCTCCAGTCATTGGGCTCTCTACTCATGCTACTGAATCAAGAACAGCCAAAGAACAGAAGATGGGATGACTATATTAGGGAAAGATCTCAAGTCAGGGCAAGTGAAAGAATGTACTTGACTTGCTAGAAGCCTGGCACTATGACAAATGGCAAGTAGTTCTTGATTTCACAACCCACAATTGAGGCTGGAGAATTCTGGGAGGTGAAGTCCACCGATCTTAAAGTCCCCAAGGTTGCTATGGTATGCATAGTTTATATATATGGATGGAAAGTTGAGTCAACCTTGAGCCTGGTGAGATTTGAACTGCCGAATTGCAGGCAGATGGCAGTCAGCAGAAGAAGCCTGCAGTACTGCACTCTAACCACTGTGCCCCCTGTGGCTGATATGTATATGTACAAACATATACATATTCACGTACACACACCCACAAACTATATTGAATTCTACTGTATAGTGCAATATTAATGCAATATCAGGGGTTTTCAATACAGTTGTATAGAAGGATGTGCGTTTTATTTTTCCATGTATAATGTACACTGAAGACGGCATTGAATTTCATTGTCCGAGGTGCAATGACCGTAAAGTAAACTAACTAAACTAACTCATGGTGGTTGCAAAAACACACATCCTGGTACTCCTTTCACAATCCCACCATTCTCATCCCATTGCAATTAATTCCAGCAATCTCACCTCTTCAGCAACCCTCTGCCCCAACCAGAGGTGGGTTCCTACCAGTTTGCACCTATTCGGTAGAACCGGTTCGTCAAATCTACCGAACCGGTTAGAAGAGGTTCCACCAGTGGACCCGGAAAGCAGGCCACACCTACAGAAGAGGTTCCAAAAATTTTTGAAACCCACCACTGGTCCTTGGATATGATTATTCTACACTATCATGCTCCTATTTATAAAACTCAGTGCCTCTGTGAAAGGTAAGGATGACTACTGCGTTTGTGGTGCAATCGGAACATTGCGTGTGTTGAGGTTGTTTTAACGCAAACCAAAGATGCCTTTTAAAAAACAAGTTTACATCCTGTTCTTATGCATGCCAGTGCTGTGTGTGAGGAAATTTAAGGTGGTTCTGACAAGTGTCGTTGGCATCGTCATATCCGGTCACATGGGCGGCAAGCCACTCCCACCCGGTCACATGGGTGGCAAGCCACTCCCACAAAGGAGGCCACACCCACAGAGTAGGTTCGAACAATTTTTGAAACCCACCACTGGCCCCACCGCTCTCTTCGGTGTGGTCTTCCTTGCCAGCGTGTCTTCTAATAGGAACACATGTCACCGTGATCCTTGTCCTCACTCAATTCTCTTTCAAGCTACAGCCTCAAAGCCCAGGTCTCAGCTATTTTGACAGCCTCCACCTCCTGTCCCCCCCCTTGCTGTTACCCATTGCAAATATGATTACTCGAAAGCTGTCACAGCCCCAAACATTTCCTCCCCAGTGGCACCCACCTCTGTCATCCAAGTGACATTTCCCGGAATTGCTGATCTGCGACAGATAAGGCCTGAGACCGAAGAAAGAGGGGCCCACTATTTCATCCCTTTGCATTGTTTACATTCCGGAAGAGGTCTGGACCGTCTGTGACCAATTGCCCCTTCCACCCAATTCAGCTGCCTCGGCCTTTTCACCCCTGTCATTTCATTCCGGGCGAGCGGGAGATCCGTTTCATAGGCGCAAATTGATTGCTGTTTTCCCCGAGCCAAGCCGTCTTTCCATCAGAATGTGATAAATGTCATTTTTGTCCCTTACAAACTGGTCTGCCGATGCGGCAGATGAGGGGGCCTGGCCTAAGTGGTGGAGGTAATTGATTTATAAACATGTTGTTATCTAACGCTGCTGGAGGTCCTTCGCTGTCACTTCTTACTGCTTCATAATGCCTTGGTAAAAACCATACTTGAACGTTGCATCCAGTTTTGGTCGCCACGATGTTAAAAAATAATGTGGAGACTCTAGAACAGTGTTTTTCAACCTTGGCAACTTGAAGATGCCCGGACTTTGACTCCCAAAATTCCCCAGCCAGCATTCGCTGGCAGAGAACAGCAATGAAGAGGATTAGGGCACTGAAGGTTAAAATATAGGGAGAATGGTTGTTGGAATTGGCTATGTCTAGTTTGAAGAAAAGAAGGACTAGGGGAGACATGATAGCAGTCTTCCAATATTTGAGGGGCTACCACGAAGAAGCCTGTCTGGTTTATCTGGCAAGGATGGCAAGCAGCTTTGTACACACAACATAGCAATAGCAATTAGACTTAGAAGCTGCTTCATAGTGCTTTACAGCCCTCTCTAAGTGGTTTATAGAATCAGCCTATGGCCCCCAACAATTTGGGTCCTCGTTTTACTGACCTCGGAAGGATGGAAGATTGAATCAATCTTGAGCCAGTCAGAGTCAGCAGAATTATCCTGCAATACTGCATTCTAATCACTGAGCTACCACAGCTTGCTCTGTCTGTTTGTCTGCCTGCCTGCCTGCCTGCCTGCTTATCTATGTATCTATGTATCTATGTATCTATGTATCTATGTATCTATGTATCTATGTATCTATGTATCTATGTATCTATGTATCTATGTATCTATGTATCTATGTATCTATGTATCTATGTATCTATGTATCTATGTATCTATGTATCTATGTATCTATGTATCTATGTATCTTTCTATCTTTCTATCTTTCTATCTTTCTATCTTTCTATCTTTCTATCTATCTATCTATCTATCTATCTATCTATCTATCTATCTATCTATCTATCATCACAATAGCACTTAGACTTATATACCACTTCATGGTGCTTTACAACTCTCTCTAAGTTGTTTACAGAGTCAGCCTCTGGCCCCCAACAATCCGTGTCCTCATTTTATTGACCTCGGAAGGATGGAAGGCTGAGTCAACCTTGAGCCAGTCAGGATCGAACTCCTGACAGTGGGAATAAAGAGAGATAAGATAACTTTATTGTCATTTTTTTTTACTGAAAGCACACCTGTCCACATTAAAAATGAAATTCTGTTGCCTACTCTCAAAAGAGTCTATCTACCCAAACACGTACACAACACCCAAATACCACATGCTATATACATGCATAAATATATACCTGTACCATATACATACATACATACATACACACACAAACATACACTGTGTGTGTATGTATGTATGTGTATATATACATATACATATACGTACACACACACACACACACACATATACATACACAGACACACAGACACACAGACACAAACACACATAGACACACACACGCACACACATACACACACACATATATATATACACAGACACACACACAGACACACAGACAAAGAAACACAGACAGACACAGACACAGACACAGACACACACACAGACACACACACACACACACACACACACACACATATGATAATTACAACCCCCCGGTATGCCCAAATATGGGAGGAAGCTCACTACTTCCATTCTCTGTCCTTTGGCTCGTCACAAGAGACCATCCAGACAGAAACCCAATATTTTTACTGTTGCCTTTTGTTACATTTTTTGTATTTGTGCTGATAAATAAATAAAGGGAGACTAGTATAGATCTAATAGATCTAATAGATACATCTAATAGATCTATACTAGTCTCCCTTTATTTATTTATCAGCACAAATACTATATATATATATATATGTGTGTGTGTGTGTGTGTGTGTGTATGGGTACAGGTATGCAGGTCAGTGTGCCACCACAGCAAAGCTCAATTTAGGTCTTTACAACCTGGCGCTTTGTGTAAATTCAACAATGGGGGCTTCTGTTTCAGTGTCAGGTTAACCAAACAACCAGTCCAAGTGTAAAGTGTAGGTTTAACTATTCCGTTACCAAGGAAAATGAGTCTAAACCAACATGAATGCTTTTTTCCAGCTTTCCCTAGAGAAGCATCGCTCCTTTCAGCAAGCTGGACAGCTCCATATGTGTGAACCAATTCTTCCACATCGGAATAATCCTTTCCCCGACACATTGATTTATATTTTTATTGTGTGTTTGGATGTTATCCCATGAACTACCACAGTGTTGTGGGCTGCCAGCTGCTAGCTAGCGGCAGACTCAGACAATGGGGAGGTTGGGGAAGAACTTGGGACTGTTCTGGAGCTTGGGGAAGGCTCGGATGGATGCTGATGGCCGGACACAGAGATGGAGCAGAGCCACCCGGCCATTCCCAGCCAGAGAGGCAGCTCCCTTTGGAGTCAGAAATGAGTGAGGAAGAGGAGGAACAGCTGGGGCATGTTGCAGATGCGTGAAAACGCAGAGCAGATAGGAGAGGTGAACAACGGAGGACAATGAGCTGGCTTGGGAAGCAAAACAAATGTGCGGCGATTCAGGCCTGCCGCACCCCCGAACTGGTTCCTCGGACTCTTCTCCTGTCACCGACATATTTCTGCGCATGTGCAGAACAGTTTTCGCTAAACTGCGCATGCTAAGCAACACACAATTTTTTGTGCACGCGTTAAACACCCTCTCTCAAACGAACCGGTAGTAAACTGGTTTAGGAACCCACTACTGGATTGCACCCAGCACTGCTATCACTATTGGTACTATCTTAGCTTTCTTTTTGCTACAGTTGTTCTACTTCTATTTGCAGGTCTTTGCATTTTGTGATTTTTCTCCAATTCTTTTTCTTCTGTTCCATTCTCTCCTGGTCCTGCCAAGCCCACGAACCAGATGTTTATGTCTTCTTATTGTTAAATAAGTTGTTACACCTGAGGTGCTGCGTGGGAGGTGTTTGTCTGTTTGAATTCTAAAGTTCCAGACTACTTCAACTTCTTCAGGTTCTACTACTTGGTCTATTTTGTGGTCTCACCCAATTCTTTTGGAATTAGATGTCATTTCTTGGAGATATTTCAATGCACCTTTGTTGCTACTTTGCCGTGATGTTCTTGATTACCATATTTTTTTGGAATATAAGATGCACTGGAGTATAAGATGCATCAATATTTTGAAGAGGCAAATTTTAAAAAAAGTTTTTGCCCTCTGCAGACTTCACAAAAACGGCCCATTTTTCATGAAAATGGGCCCATTTTTTGTCAAAAAAAGAAGAAGACATGCATAGCCTTTAGGAGGCTTGTAGAGTGCTCCTGGGGTGTGAAGTACCCGTGGTTCGCCCATGAGGCCAATGTTGAGAAAAGACACGGACACGAGCTTTCTCGGGATGAGGCGACCCAGATTGGACGCTAGGAGCCCCTTTTATTGAGATAGGACAAAGGCAGGAGGAGCAATCAGCATGTGATTTAAGACAGCCTGTCAAACTACAATTGCTAATCTACTGCTCAGGGAAGTTCTGTCTATATATGGTCAAATCCTGGGCGTCGAGTAAGAGTAAGTCATCTGTGTACCAAGTTCGGTTGAAATTGGAGTTATGCTGGAATGAACACACACACACACACACACACACACACACACACACACAGCCATTCAGATAGATAGATAGATAGATAGATAGATAGATAGATAGATAGATGGATGGATGGATGGATGGATGGATGGATGGATGGATGGATGGATGGATGGATGGATGATAGATAGATAGATAGATAGATAGATAGATAGATAGATAGATAGATAGATGATAGATGATAGATAGATAGATGATAGATAGATAGATAGATAGATAGATGATAGATAGATAGATAGATAGATAGATAGATAGATAGATAGATGATAGATGATAGATGATAGATAGATAGATAGATAGATAGATAGATGATAGATAGATAGATAGATAGATAGATAGATAGATAGATGATAGATGATAGATAGATAGATAGATAGATAGATAGATAGATAGATAGATAGATGATAGATAGATAGATAGATAGATAGATAGATGATAGATAGATAGATAGATAGATAGATAGATAGATAGATAGATGATAGATAGATAGATAGATAGATAGATAGATAGATAGATAGATGATAGATAGATAGATAGATAGATAGATAGATAGATAGATGATAGATGATAGATAGATAGATAGATAGATAGATAGATAGATGATAGATAGATAGATGATAGATAGATAGATAGATAGATAGATAGATAGATGATAGATAGATAGATGATAGATAGATAGATAGATAGATAGATAGATAGATGATAGATAGATAGATAGATAGATAGATAGATAGATAGATAGATAGATAGATAGATGATAGATAGATAGATAGATAGATAGATAGATGATAGATGATAGATAGATAGATAGATAGATAGATGATAGATGATAGATAGATAGATAGATAGATAGATGATAGATAGATAGATAGATAGATAGATAGATAGATAGATGATAGATAGATAGATAGATAGATAGATAGATGATAGATAGATAGATAGATAGATAGATGATAGATAGATAGATAGATAGATAGATAGATAGATAGATAGATAGATGATAGATAGATAGATAGATAGATGATAGATAGATAGATAGATAGATGATAGATAGATAGATAGATAGATGATAGATAGATAGATAGATAGATAGATAGATAGATAGATAGATAGATGATAGATAGATAGATAGATAGATAGATAGATAGATAGATAGATAGATAGATAGATAGATAGATAGATAGATATAGATGTAGGACTTTTTGCAATTAATATATGGGCATTTGGCCAATTTTGCAAATTTCCTAAGTGCCATCCCAAATTTGTGAGTATGACACCAAAATGCCAATAATAACAGGGACTACCATGGCTAGTTTATTATTGTTATGTTTTGCCACAAAGCCCACATAGAATGTTTGGACTGGAGCTGGCATTTTTATCCACCCGTCGAGTTATTCCAAAGGACCTGGTTATTATTATTATTACTTTTATTCCTAGCTTGTTTTGATTGAACCTGTTTCTTTCTACCATGTTTTCTGGCTTATGGAGAATGGACTATTTTGTGGGACCTATTGTTCGTTCTTTACAGAGGAATGCCTTTTCAGATTTGCATTTATTTAGCTCCCCTGGATTTGTATGGTTTCCTTTTTTTAATAACCCACTCTTGCCAGGGTGACAGAAAAGAAAATGTTAAGTAGGGCAGAGAGGAGAGGGGGAGAAGAGAATTTTCCTGAAGCCTTGACTTCCCTCTCTGATTCTTGTAATTATAACACAATTAGAGGGGGTGGCAGAGAACAAAGGAACAAAAGGAAACTGGCAGCAGCTTTGCCGTGTGGCACAGGCTGTCAAATGGCAGCATACGGATGCTAATTCACAGGCATCCAAATTCATGAGTGCAGAGAAAAGGAAACACACCAGAAAGGACGAGGGCGAAGTTGCCACCAAAGGCTGTTCAAAGCAAAACATGGAAACGGATTTGAATAGCAATAGGAGTTAGACTTATATACCGCTTCATAGGGCTTTCAGCCCTCTCTAAGCGGTTTACAGAGTCAGCATATCGCCCCCACAGTCTGGGTCCTCATTTCACCCACCTCGGAAGGATGGAAGGCTGAGTCAACCTTGAGCCGGTGAGATTAGAACCGCTGAACTGCTGAACTGCAGTCAGCTGAATTAGCCTGCAGTGCTGCATTTAACCACTGCGCCACCTCGGCTCTTGAAGATCTCCTCATGGCCAGGACTGTCTTAACACATGGGCCTGATGGGCACTTACCCATGGGCTCCACAAGCCTAGGGGCCCTGTGTAAGTTAACCCTTCAATGCACCATGGCTAAAATATCGGCATATCTCAAAGATCATTCAAATGAGAGATATAAACGAGACTGGAAAAAATGGATTGACTATATACAAAACAAATATGGGACTGAGACATTCCAGATAGCCTATGCTTAAGATCAGGAATTATTTAAACTGTTCAAAGTTAGCGTAGCAAGAAGAAGCTAAGATCAACGTAGAGATGTTATTAACCCCTTTTTTATTTCTTTTTTCTCAATATATTTTAGACTGTGAGGGAGGTGGGGTGTTGGGGGAGAGGGTGGGGGGAGGGAGGGATATATACTAGGTTAGATACGATGTGTTAGATTTCAATGTAATGCGACTTCACATGTATACTGTTTTTCTTTAATTTCTCTGTGAAAATAGGATAAGTTAAGTATATTGACATATAGTGGAAATACACCAAGGGGAAGAGGAGTGGGATAGAAGAAAGATGGGTAGAGAGGGCGGGAGAGAGGATGGGAGGGAGGGTGAGAAGGAAGGGAGGGAGTGGATCGGGAGAGAGGAGTGGTAGAGGGGGAGGGGAAGTAGGGTAGAGCAGGATGATGGAGGGAAGATAGAAAGTTGGAGGGGGTGGAAGAAAGAGGTGTACGGAGAGTGGAAGAGTTATATTGGGCTTCTATTTTTTGGGCTATTGTTGACAAGAGGAATTGCTGCGATTATTGTATAATGTTGTATGGCTCTGGCTATGCACAGTATATATGGGAGTGTATGAAAATGAAAAAATGGCAAATAAAAACCTTTTCAACTCAAAAAAAAATGCACCATGTATCATATAAATGAAGCAACTGTATGGCTTACTGAGTGTTATTGTGTTTCCCAAGCCTCGTGCAATTGTTCAAATGTTTATCCTGTTGATTAGTTGTTGTTGCGCAACAAGTTTTTAATGTTTTGACACCGATTTGATTAAATAAATATGTTTAATTTTATCGACCATGAAGCACCCGGAAGCTTCAACTGGTCCAGAATGCGGCTGCGCGGGTTCTCATGGGGGCACCTAGGTGCTCCCATGTTACACCCCTTTTAGGCGGCCTGCATTGGTTGTCGGTTGTCTTCCGGGTGTGATTCAAGGTACTAATTATGACCTTTAAAGCGCTCCATGGCTTAGGCCCAGGGTACCTGCGAGACCACCTACTGCCACCGGTAGCCTCCCACCGTCCAGTGCGATCCCACAGAGTTGGCCTCCTCAGGGTGCCGTCGGCCAGACAGTGTCGGCTAGCGACCCCCAGGGGGAGAGCCTTCTCTGTGGGAGCGCCTTCCCTCTGGAATGAGCTGCCCCCGGAGCTTCGTATGATCCCCGACCTCCGGTCCTTCCGATGCGCCCTAAAAAGTTGGTTTTTCCAGCAAGCCAGCCTGGCCTGAACAAAACAAAATAAATTATTGATCACTGTTAATTTTAATTTGATTTTTTTTAAAATGTCATTGTCAATTTTAATTGCGTTTGGAATATTTTATTTAATTTTTTTTAACTTTTGTATTATGTGTTTCTTGTAATGTTGGACACTACCCTGAATCCTTGGGAGAAGGGTGGCATATAAATAGCAATAGCACTTAGACTTATATACCGCTTCATAGGGCTTTCAACCCTCTCTAAGTGGTTTACAGAGTCAGCATATCGCCCCCACAGTCTGGGTCTTCATTTTACCCACCTCAGAAGGATGGAAGGCTGAGTCAACCTTGAGCCGGTGAGATTTGAACCGCCGAACTGCAGATAACAGTCAGCTGAAGTGGCCTGCAGTACTGCACCCTAACCACTGCGCCATCTAATAAACCTAAACCATAAACCTAAACCTACTTTTTTTTATTCCTGTGAGTAGTTTCCATGGGAGCCCCAGTACACTGAGTTGCCCAGGGCCCATAATGCTGTTAAAATGGCTCTGCTCATGGATTCAGGTGACCTACAACCTGAAGAAGCTGTTCTAGCTGTTCTGATGGGAATGTAATGATTCCAGGCTGATTCCTCTCTTGACTCTACCCCTACATTGAGTCTGTTTCGAGAGGGTGTGGTAAAATTCAAAATGGCAGCCATTGGTACAATCAAAACACTACTGTTGTAGTCCGGCGGTGGTCCACGGACCTGGCAGCAGAGTCGGACAGTGAGGAAGTTGGCGAGAAACATGGGCCAGTCCTGGAGTCTAGAGAAAGCTCAGTGTTGGGGGCAGAGGGGGGGGGGACAAGGCCATTTGGTAGTTATTTGATGCCTCCAAAGTCTGACATCAGCAAAGCAGAAGAACAATGGGAGCCTGTTCCCAGAGCTGCCAGAAGGCAAGAAAAATTAAGGGTCGACTCGGGAGTAAGGCTTGGAGATGATTGGCCCCTCCCATAAGACATAAAAGAGGAGCGAATGGGACATGAGTTTTTGCAGGAACCAACTTTTGTTCGTTCTGGTCGGTTTAAACTCTGAAGCTCTGTTTTGACTCTGTGCTAAGTTTGGCCTTGCTCTGCATTTGGCAATTAGGTCTCTGGCTGCCTTCCAAGGGAGATAAGGTGGGTGTTTATCAACATTCCCCTGAAAGACTGTGGCAACTCAAGCAGACATCTGTCGCAATCTTCACAGGCTGTTTGTGAAGCCTTGCGGGCTCTGAATGACCCTAATTCACAGCCATATAGATAAAAGAAGGTTTTGTGGACTAAGATTGTGATTTATGCTTTCTCAAGAAGCCTAGCTCAGAATAACTCCTCGCTTTTGTATGTCTATCTCCCCTCTGCTCCATTCCTGAAGAAAAGCTGCAGAGTTAGGTTTAAGGTTAAGGTTTAAGGTTTATTCAATTTGTATGCCGCCTTATTCCCGAGAGACTCAGGGCGGCTAACAATCTGGGAGGAAGGGGGTACAAAATAAAAGTGAAAAGACAAACAATTTAAAAATAAAGCAACATTCATACCTCGGATGGGGCTGGAAGATTTAACTGCCCCAGTCCTGCCGGAACAACCAGGCCTTAGTAACTTTGCGGAAAGCCGGAAGGGTGGTAAGGGTCCGGATCTCGATGGGGAGATCGTTCCAGAGGGCCGGAGCAGCCACAGAGAAGGCCCTCCCCTGGGGCGTTGCCAGCCGGCATTGGCCGGCAGATGGAATTCGGAGGAGACCTAGTCTGTGGGATCTGACCGGTCTTTGGGACATAATCGGCAGGAGGCGGTCTCTCAAGTACCCAGGTCCGATACCATGTAGGGCTTAGCTGGTCCTATCCATGTTTACACAAAATTAATCTCATTCTTTTTCCCAAATACCAGCAGGCATAAATCTGCTGGGCCAGTGATGTCAAGTTTTATAACCAAAAATCTGAGGTAGATTATCTACAATGAAAAAAAAAACCATGAATAAATAAATCCTCCACCATTGTTCTGAAGGTTTGAAATCTGTCCACCAAATTCCTGATTGATTTATTTTTTTGTTCCTCTCCCCCCCTCAAAAACCTTTGGCTTGATTTCACTCTCCCCCCCCCATTTCCTACTGTATAATTCTCTCTGTATATGGGCAGTCCTCAACATACGACCACACCAAAAGGCTGTGACCAAGTGAGTTTTGCCTCATTTCATGACCTTTCTCTCCACTGTTGTTAAGTGAATCCCTGCGGTTGTTAAGTTAGTAATACGGTTGTTAAGTGAACCTGGCTTCCCCTTTGACTTTGCTCGTCAGAAAAGGGGATCGCGTGACGCAACAGTCATAAGTATGAATCAGTTGCCAAGCATTTCAATTTTGATCATGTGGACCACAGGGATACTGTAAGAGTCATAAGTGTTTAAAAATGGTCATAAGTCTTTTTTTTTTCAATGCCGTAACTTCAAATGGCCACTAAACAAACTGTTGTAAGTTTGGAAGGCTACCTGTAATTCCTTTTTTTAATGTCTTTTTCCTCAACATGTATGGTCGCAGGTTTAAAAAAAAGCAAGTTTAACCAATACTGAGATAGTAAGTAAGATCTTTATTACGGTCAAAGACCAGCAATACACATTAGTTTTTATACTATATTAAAAAATACTAACATTAAAATATAATTTAAAAGTATTGATATTAAAAGTGGATAATAACATAATGGTCCAAAGATTGTTAGAGGTATGTCCAGATAATTGGTACAAGATGGTACTATACTTCTGTAGCCAATTTTTTTCTTACAGACATTGCAGCAGCACAGAACTTTGCCACTGCATACGTGGTAACCGGGTTAGTATCCTGGAGGAGAAAGCCTAGATAAAAATGGTCTGCTCTCCCTGGCAATCTCTCTAATAAGGGGAGAATATATGCAGACCCGTGACCCGTCAAAACCGCGGAGGACAAAATCGCGCTCGACGAAAGCGTGCATGTGACGTCATCACAGCGCGACGAAAAAAATTAAAAATTGAAATAAAATTAAAATTAAAGCAAGCCGATTCACATAAAGGTAAGGGTTAGGTTTAGGGTTAGGGTTAGGTTAAGGGTTAGGGTTAGGTTTAGAGTGTTAGGGTTACGTTTAGCGTTAGGTTAAGGGTTAGCGTTAGGTTTAGCGTTACGTTAACGGTTAGGTTTAGGGTTAGATTTAGGCTTAGGTTAACTGTTAGGTTTAGGGTTAGGTTTAGGCTTAGGTTAACTGTTAGGTTTAGGGTTAGGTTTAGGGTTAGGTTTGGGGGGGTTAGGGTAAGGTTTTAGCTTTATTTTTACATTTTTCGATCACAGCGCGATGTTTTCGTCGCGCTGTGATGACGTCAAATGCGCGCTTTCGTCGAGCGCGATTTTGTCCTCCACGATTTTGTGGTGGAACCTGCAGACCTACAAGCTCTGTATAGCTCGCAGTGTAATAGAACTTGTGAATTATCTTCCACTTCTCCTTTACCACATATACAAACGTGTTCGGCTATAGGTGTTCTCTTATACCTGCCCTGGAGGAGTGCTGAAGGAAGAATGTTAAATCTGGCTCTGAAGAAAGCTATTCTTTAATGTTGGAGAGATCAGGTCATTTAGATATCTCCAATACTGAGATAAATGTTTTCATGTTTTGCCTGTGGACAATAAACCACTCATGGCCTACGGAGATCCTTCTGGAATAATAATAAAAAAAAAATACATTAGATAGAATTGCAACCGAGCCAGATTTTGCTATATGGGAGAACGGAACAGTGGGAGATATCATTATATGCTTTTTTTTCATTGCTTTGTTTTCCTATTCGCTGTGAAGATTCTAATGTCTAGTAAAGGAAAAATATGGTATTAAAGGGGGAAAAAACTTTTGGGTTAGCACTTTTGAAGTGTTTAAATATTTGTTTAGAAAGCGTAACACGTTTCTCTTCCTTTGCACAATGCTATCTAAGCAGAAGAGATCTCCTTAGAAATGAAAAGCATCATTTTTATTTTATTAAAAAAAGGAACTCAAAATGGAGCGCTAAGTGCTATTTAGAGCAGGGTGCAGAATATGAAAAGAATCCTGCCGTTTTCTTATTGTTAATTTGACATCTCTTTCAAGACAGACTTTAAGAACTAAATGTTCGCTTTTAAAATAGGAGAAGAGGAGGAAAAAAAATCCAGCTAGTAATTTAATTGGCTCTTTAGCAACGTAGCTGGTTCCTCAGGAGAGGGGAGCGCATATTTAAAATTACATTTCTCTATAATCATTTCAAACCTATCCATAATTCTCCATATTTAGATAGCCCGTGGGCATCCTTCTGGAGTTCTTAATTAAGGTTGCTTTGTTAAACAGGGTGAGACAATGTACACTAATGGCATTTTTTTTTGCTATTCACAGCTGACCAGAAATATTTACCGTCCCAGTAAAATAACCTACAAGGAACGTTTGTCAGTGATTCTGGCTTGCAAAAGGGTGATTTCTCTTGTTTATTAGAGCTGGATGGTGGCATTTTTGGATTTGTTAGCTACAGAAGGGGAAGGAAAGAGCAGAAAGAGAGAGAAAAAAGCTCTTTCATCTCTCTCGCCATGTCAATTTCGGGTCCAATTAGCGGTACACTCGATATTGGAGGCTGTTTCCCGCTTTGGAAATTGTCAGGGGGGGGGGGAATGGAGAAATCTTCCCCAAATAAAAAATAGCGTTCTAACGCGAACTCTGCTAACTTCGCCTCTAATTTAACTGGGTTTTTTTGGCGTTTATTAGCTTTCCAATCATCTGTTTAAGATGTTGGGAAGATTCTGCTGAGGTCAGATTTTACGAAGTCTTCAGAAGAGGGAGGAAGGAAGGCAGGTAGACAGGGCGGGGGGTGGGGGAACAAAGCAGATAAGTTGGTCTGCTCTTAAAAACACATTTGTGGTTTCCGGAATGATGACTTCATCATTGTTCTATTCTCCTATCAGGTCTTTTTCTGGGTTTGAGGAAGGTCCAGTTGGAACAGCCACAAGTACTGAGGGCTTCCTTGATTGCGTTTTACTTGCAGGTTGACATATTTGGAAGGGACCTTGTAAGTCATCTAGTCCAACCCCTCACCCAAGCAGGAGACCCTACACTATTCCTGACAGGTGGCAGTTCAGTCTCTTCTTGAAAGCCTCCAGTGATGAAGCTCCCACAACTTCTGGAGGCAACTTCTGTTCCATGGGTTGATTGTTCTCACTGTCAGAAATATTCCTCCTTATTTCCAGGTTGAATCTCTCCTTGGTCAGTTTCCACCCATTATTCTTTGTCTGACCTTCAGGTACTTTTGAAAATAGCTTGACCATCTCCTCTTGGTGCCAGTCCCTCAAATATTTGCTCCTCAAATACTTCTGTTTCTGTTTCCGCTTTACTAGTTAGGCAAGCAGCAGATCACACGAGCCATTTAATGGGCTCCATCCCACTCTGGGCTCCCCAGGCATGCTGGCAGAACCTTCTGGCACCTTCCGGAAGAGTACTAGAGTGGGGGACATTCTAATCTCAGGGGGAATGAATGTTCCAGAGAGAGGGAGCCACCCTGGAGAAGGCCCCTTTTCTGGGTTTCATGAGGTGTATCTCCCTCAGGGATGGGACTTGCAACATTCCCTGCCTCCCTGCTCTGATGGGTCAGGTAGATGGGTTCCACCACAAATGCGCGAACAACAAAAGCGCGCCTGACTAAACCGCGGTGATAAAACCGCGGTGACAAAACCGCGCGACGAATGAGCAACGAATGAGCCCTGAAGCGCGCCGACAACAGCGCGCTGACAGAAGCGTGCTGTAACCTAACCCTAAACCTAACCCTAACCCTAACCCTAAACCTAAACCTAACCCTAAACCTAACCCTAAACCTAACCCTAAACCTAACCCTAAACCTAACCCTAAACCTAACCCTAAACCTAACCCTAAACCTTATCTTAACTTAAATCGCGCTTCTGTCGGCGCGCTGTTGTTGGCGCGCTGTTGTCGGCACGCTTTTGACATTGCGGTTTTAGCGCCACAGTTTTGTCGGCGCGCTTATGACGTTCGCGCTTTAGTCGGGTTACGAGGTAGATGTGACAAGCAAGAGACGGTCCCTCAGATAACCTGGTCCCAAGCGATGAAGGGTTTTACAGGTAACAACCAGCACCTTGAATTGCACCCGGAAGCAAATCGGCAGCTCCCGCAGGAGAGGTGATATATATGCACACCAGGGTCTGCGCAAAACCATAAGTTGATGCCGCTGCATTTTGCACCAACTGGAGCTTCCAAGTTCTCCTCAAGGGCAGCCCCAGGTAGAGTTTAGGGTTATGGTCTTCTATAACACTACATCTGATCCAGTGGTGGGTTTCAAATTTTTTTGGAACCTCTTCTGTAGGTGTGGCCTGCTTTCCGAGTCCACTGGTGGAACCTCTTCTAACCGGTTCGGTAGATTTGACGAACCGGTTCTGCCGAACTGGTGCGAACCGGTAGGAACCCATCTCTGATCTGATTGCTTTCCATCAATTTTATTGGAGGGATTAACAGTTGGGCCATTTCTGAGGACTTCTGAGACACAGGAATGCTTCCCCCCCTCCCCCAATTATTTTGTAGTGTCCCCTTAGGATTATGGGTTCTTCAAGCAGGAATCACTGGGTAAATACTTCCATTGGTTCATGAATGTCATTTCTTCTTCAGCAGCTTTCTGGAAACTGCAGAGCAACAGGGCGTTCTGTTCCCAAAATTAGCTTCTCCATGTGTGTGCAATTCCTTCCCACACAGTTCAGAAGGAACCTTGCCAAGTTTCCTTGCACTGAAAATCTAGCTGAAACCTGTGAGGCACAGAGATTCCTCTTGCAAAATGAAGCTGCATTGCTTTAGCCTTTAAAAGAAATGCCCAAGGAAGTATAAAATGCCAAATATATATGTCAGGGTTCCAAGTAAGACCCCCCCCCCCAACCAAAGAAGACTCTGAGGCTTGACATTCCTCAAAGTTCCACTTTATTAGGGATGTCATATTGGCACATCTGGGAAAACCCGGATCTGAAAGTTTCCAGGTTTTCCCCACCCAAAAGAAAGTTCAAGTCCCTGCCCAGCACCCACACATCCATCCCATGGCCCAAACATGCCCCATCCCAACTGGAGATGCCTCCCAGTCACACTACACCAGGCGCAGGGCAAGATGTCCTTGACTCTTTGAGAAAGGAATGTTACTTTGACTATATATCTCCCATGCTCCATATAATCCCTCCTCCCGTTTTCCCACAGCAGAAAATGTGGCAGGCCAGAAGGCCCAATGCAAGAAATGGCTTCCAGGCCTGACGTATATATTTAATAGGCAGAGACCCAAATTGAAAAGCAACAGGTAAATGGACTTTAATAACAATGAAATTGTTATTAATATTTTTTAATAAATATTGGTCCGGTTGCCATAATTTAGCCTTTTTTTTTTGTAAAACGTTTTTTATTTTTCTTTCAAATTCATTCTTAGACATACATTCTTATAATTGATATTTAACATTTGTCAATTCATAGCATTTTTCCACCTGTTCTTTTACATTTTGATATTTTTTTATTTCCCATCCCCCTATATTAATCACGTGTCGTCTGAGATATTTATTTCATGTTTTGTTCCTTCTTCTTTCTATTTATATCTTTTTTCAAGCCACTCATAAAATCGCCCCCATGTCCTATATTACACTGATTCCTCTTTGTCCTTTATTCTCAATGTCAACCTGTTCATTTCTGCACAGTCTAATATCTTCTTTATTATCTCCACTTCTGATGAGATTTTGTCTGCTTTCCAATTTTGTGCAAATACAATTCTAGCTGCTGTTATTATTTGTACAATCAAATATGAATCTTCTTTACTATATTTGTCTGGTAGAATACCTGTAAAAATACCCCTGGCTTAAACTCTATGGGTTGATCAAGGGTGGGTTCCTGCCAATTCTAACCTCTTCTATAGAAGAGGTTCCACAAATCTACAGTGCCGTTTAGAACCGGTTCCAGCTGCCTCCCTCCGCCCATCCACATATCATCAAGATGAAGAGCGAGAGGAGGAATTCTGGGAGTTGAAGTCCACAAGTCTTAAAGCTGTCAAGTTTGAACACCTCTGGGGTTTTTTTCTAAGGGTTAGGGGTGCAAGGATCTTGTAACTTGACAGCTTTAAGACTTGCATGCTTCAAATGCCAGAGTTTCTGAGCCAACATTTCGGTTGCTAAGCAAGAGCGTTGTTAAGTGAGTTTCACCAAAGTTTACAAATTGGCCACCCCCACCCAGTCACATGGCCGGCAAGCCACTCCCACCCAGTCACATGGTCAGCAAGCCACTCCCACAAAGCAGGCCACACCTACAGAAGAGGTTCTAAAAGATTTTGAAACTCACCACTGGGGTTGATGTATCATTTTCTCTAGCCATGTTTGTATTTTAACCCAATAGCTTTTTGCATTCCTGCACATCCACCACATATGATAATATGTTCCTGGCAATTGGTGATATTGTCAACATTTAGCTGATTTATCCTTAATCATTTAACCTTTTCACATACTTTTGACCGGGATGATTGAACCTTCCTTTATAAGTCATTTATAAGAGCCGAGGTGGCGCAGTGGTTAGGGTGCAGTATTGCCACTTCAGCTGACTGTTATCTGCAGTTCAGCGGTTCTAATCTCACCAGCTCAAGGTTGACTCAGCCTTCCATCCTTCCGAGGTGGGTGAAATGAGGACCCGGATTGTTGTTGGGGGCGATATGCTGACTCTGTAAACTGCTTAGAGAGGGCTGAAAGCCCTATGAAGCGGTATATAAGTCTAACTGCTATTTTGGGGAGAAACCCCTCTGCAGTCTGTATGGCAAGAATTGGTTCTTTCTAATGGCTCTCTGACTCCCCAAATTCTCACTTTGCCTGAAGAAGTTATTTGGATGAATAACGAAGGTCTCAGTTTTAATTTAACTTGGGTCTAGTTGCCGTGATTTTAACCTTTTCGGATATCCCAACTAATATTTACTTGAGTCCTTTAGCAGCAAAGCCAGAAGGGCTCCAGCGATAAAAATCTTGATTTCTGAGTATCAAACCGAATATCAAAATCAACAGCTTTCTAAGCTCACTCCAAATGTGGCAGGTTTTTTTTTTGTTTAGCTGCTTGCTCTCGATGTTCCCAGTTAGAGATTTTCCATCAAAGATGTCACGTTCCCAAATCCAAAGATGGCCGGCTTGATAAAGACTAAAAAAAACAAAAAAGATAATACAGTGCTATTAATGACTTTCTGATCCTTGGTTGTTGATATAAGCACTTAAGGCTTTAAGAGGAGAAAACTTCATCCTATTTGTCGACACTTTTGACAAGTCTCTAGCAGATATCAACCTATCTGATTTAAGTCATATACATGGTGATCGGTAACAAAGCCGTTTTAGGAAGCTTGCAACAGCTTAAGCAAGTGGATGCAGGTTACGGGGTCTAAGCTTGTAAATGTAATTACTTAGCCTGTCGATAGTGATTGATTTGCTCAAGTAGATAACTCCAAACATTCCCAAAAATAGTGGAGTAACCGGAAAGAGATCCAGATGGATTGAAATTCACAAGAAATGTTAGAAACTCAAAGTTTGCCTGGAAAGAAGGAATGGTTTCCAATTCATATCTGAGTCCATGAATCCATGAGTCTATGGAAGAGGAGGAGGGGGCAGGGGGAGGAAGAGGAGGAAAAGGAGAAGGAGAGGAAGAAGAAGAGGAAGAAGAAGAAGAGGAGGAGGAGGGGAGGAGGAGGAGAGGGGGAAGAGGAAGAGGAAGAAGAAGAAGAAGAAGGAGAAGAGGTGGAGGAGGGGGAGGGGGGAGAAAGAGGGGGAGAAAAAGAAGAGGAGGAAGAGGAGGGGAGGAGGAGAAGGAGAAGGGGAAGAAGAAGAAGAAGAAGAAGAAGAAGAAGAAGAAGAAGAAGAAGAAGAGGAGGAGGAGGAGGAGGAGGAGGTGGGAGGAGGAGGAGGAGGAGGAAGAGGGGGAAGAAGAAGAAGAAGAAGAAGAAGAAGAAGAAGAAGAAGAAGAAGAAGAAGAAGAAGAAGAAGGAGAAGAGGTGGAGGAGGTGGAGGGGGGAGAAAGAGGGGGAGAAAAAGGAGGAGAAAGAGGAGGGGAGGAGGAGAAGGAGAAGGGGAAGGGGAAGAAGAAGAAGAGGAGGAGGAGGAGGAGAAAAAGAAGAAGAGGAAGAGGAGGGGTAGAGGAGGAGGAGGAGGAAAAAAGAAGAGGAGGAGGAGGGGGAAGGGGAGGAGAAAGATAAAGTGGGTGAAGGATATATATATAAAAGAAGAAGGAGAAAATAGACAAGATGGAGAAGTTGGAGGAGGAAGAGGAGGAAGAAGAGGACAAGGGAAAGGAGGAGGAGGAGGGGAAGGTGGGGTGTTACACAAGTGTGCTCTCAAATTCAGCTTATGGTCACTCACTCACACTCACAGGCCTGGACAATTGGCACACTTGAACCCAAATCAACTGAACACAGAGGCACAAACAAGTTCTTTAAAATATACTGGGACCCAGTGAATTTAAAAATACAGCAAAAGTTTACTGATATATTTTTTGTCCTTTTGTCCCTTAACAACTTGGTTCCTTTCCCCGAGGGAAGTTTTCCTGGCTTTTAGTGTATGGTGGCTTAGGCCTAGTCTCACAGGGGAAGGAGAAGGAGAAGAGGGAAAGAAGGAGATAGATAAAGAGGGAGAGAAGTGGGAGAAAAGAGAAAGCAGGAGTCTGGAGACTAAATCATGAAGAAAGATTTCAGGAATTGGATAAGTCTAGTATAGTGAAAATAAGAAGTAGGGGGAACATGACAGCAGCGTTCCAATATTTGAGGAGCTACCACAAAGAAAAGGGAGTCAAACATATTTTCCAAAGGCGGGACCAGAAGCAATGGATGGAGACCCCAAAGTTGCTTTTTTTAAGGAGGCAACTGGACTTTCTTTTTCTTGGTTTTTCTTCTGAAGATGTTTCACTTCTCATCCAAGAAGCTTCTTCGTGTCTTCAAAAGAAAAAAAAACAAGAATGTCCAGTTGGCTCCTGAAAAAGCACCTTTGGGACAACCATGACCTCGATGACTGAGAATCTCTACAGACAATGGATGAAAACTAATCAAGGAGAGAAGCAACTTAGAAATGAGGAGAAATTTCCTGACCGTTAGAACAATTAATCAGTGGAACAGAAGTTGCCTCCAGACGTTGTGAATGCCCCAACACTGGAAGTCTTTAAGAAGATGTTGGATAGCCATTTGTCTGAAACGGTATAGGGTTTCCTGTCTAGGCAGGGGGTTGGACTAGAAGACCTCCAAGGTCCTTGCCAACTTTGTTATTATCAGAGTTTGTTGCAGAAAAATCAAATCCAGAAAGCACACACAGATAACAGATTTGGACAGTGGGAAGGTTGGGGAGGAACATCAGAGGTGGGTTCCTACCAGTTCGCACCTATTCGGTAGAACCGGTTCGTCAAATCTACTGAACCGGTTAGAAGAGGTTCCACCAGTGGACACGGAAAGCAGGCCACACCTACAGAAGAGCTTCCAAAAATTTTTGAAACTCACCACTGGGTCCTTGGATATGATTATTCTATACTATCATGCTCATATTTATAAAACTCAGTGCCTCTGTGAAAGGTAAGGATGACTACTGCGTTTGTGGTGCAATCAGAACATTGCATGTATTGAAGTTGTTTTAACGCAAACCAAAGATGCCTTTTAAAAAACAAGTTTACCTCATATTCTTATGCATGCCAGTGCTGTGTGTGAGGTAATTTAAGGTGGTTCTGACAAGTGTCGTTGGCATCTTCATATCTGGTCACATGGGCGGCAAGCCACTCCCATCCGGTCACATGGGCGGCAAGCCACTCCCACAAAAGAGGCCACACCCACAGAGTAGGTTCGAACAATTTTTGAAACCCACCACTGGGCTGGATTCATTAACTTCTATATATACATATCAACACATGAAGATAAATGTACAATACCAATATAGGTTTTCTTCCAATGTAGTAGTAGTTACAAGCAAACATGGGAAGCAGTACAGCAGAGAGGAGTTTACAGTTCAGAGTTCAGAGCAGACAGAGTGGTTTCAGTTTCAATTCTCAGCACAGACTCAGATCTGTTTAAGCTCCCATTGGCTGACTTGGTTGCTATGCCTATTCATTGGCTGACCTTGTTACCATGTCTCTCCCAGTCATGAATATTCTAACAGCTATTCTGTTCTGTTTCTGCAGAACTGGTTGCAGTGCATCCAGAGAGGACAGCTCTGGCGACGCTGCAAATCTGGAGCCCCTCCTCAGATCATCCTCGCGAATGTGAGAGCCAAATCATGGCTTATAAGTTCTCTTGGCGGCATCTCTTGAGAAGAGTCCTTAAAAGCCCTTTTCCATAGCAACATCTCAAAACAATCCTGGACCACTCAGATGTTGCTTTCATCAAATCTAATCAGTCGGCCTCTTCACTTTGGCTCTGCAAATTGTGTCAGCACCCGCTCACTTTTGTCGAAATGAATATGCGTCCCCTTCATTTTCTAGCCTTCTTTTGTCTGAACATTTTTCAAGGACCCTTTTGGCTTAGAATTGAGTCCGTGGCACAAAGCATCAAACGTTTTAACGTTTGAAATGAATTCTTCCTTTTTCCTAGAAAAACAACAACAACACAAGAGCAGAAATACAGCGGAGGAAATGTACCGTATTTTTCGGAGTATAAGATGCACCTTTTTCCCCTCAAAAAAGAGGGTGAAAATCTGACTGCATCTTATACACTGAGTACAGCATTTTTGGCCTCCTGAACCTTTACCTTTACTTGACTTCCATTCAAAGGAAGGTCCCGTAGAAAGTCCTCCCATTGGCCATTATCATCACCTTGCAACTTTTCTAATTGTATATGTTTCTCAGTCTAAAGGACCTATGGGAAGAATGTCCTCCTAATCTCCTCCCTTGAAATGGATTGGAGGGAGAAGCTAGGGAGGCCGTAACCCCTGGAAGGATGCATAGAACATAGACCAATAGGGTTGGAAGGGATCTTGAAGGTCTTCTAGTCCAACCTCCTGCTCAAGAAGCACACCCTATACCTGTTAGGAATATAATCTAACGGTTGGGTTGGCAATATATAAATCATGTAACAATGCTATACCTTTTACTTTAAATCATACTGTAAAATGTGATTGGTTGCTGTTTTCCTCAATTGGCCATAAGAGGGAGCCATAAGAGGGACTGTTAGCTCTCTGTTTGTTAGATGCTGGGCTGATCTGATCTGAGTGTTTTGGAAGCCGGCTGTTAGAAAGTGCCATGAGCTATTGTAAGTTTTGCAACTGCGAGCAAACTTTGAGTACCGGACTGTTTGTATGTTTATGGACTATGTTGTTTAGATTATCCCTTAACTGAAAGACGTTGATGACTGACTGTCTTAACCGTGTATGACTTGGACTGTTTGATGGACTCTGATACCTCTATTTCCACGAAAGTAAAAGCCTATTCAAACTGCAGTGTCTCTGTATGCTGGTTTGTGTGTTCTCCAACACAACTCTCACAATGCTTCTCTGAACACACTCGCTCTCCCAACGGGGAGCTTGCCTAACAAGAGGCTCCAACGTGTGCGAAGACCAGCTGGCCAGCAGGCATGTGCGTGCCAGAAACCTGAAGATCAGGTGGGTGGCACACACATGCATATCAGCCAGCTGGTCTTTGAGTTTCCAGGACTCCAGCACACACAAAGACCAGAGTGCATACGCACACTGGAAACTAGAAGACCAGCTGGCCGGTGCCCACCTGCACACCGGCCAGCTGGTCTTCCATTTTCCAGGGTGACGGCACATGTTTCGGTTTGGCCACTCAGTGCTGAAAAGGTTCCCCATCACTGTCCTATAACGTGTTTCCCCGAAAATAGGACAGGGTCTTATTTTCTTTTGACCCCCCCCAAATAAGCGCTTGGCCTTATTTTCGGGGAGGTCTTATTATTTTTGAGGTGCAGGAGGTGGCGAGTGTGGTCACCTCATGGCTGCTGCTGTGCTGCAATATTTTCGGGGAGGGCTTATTTTAGCACATGCGCTCAAAAGCCCCGATTAGACTTATTATCTGGAGAGGTCTTATTTTCAGGGAAACAGGACATCATTCCAGACAAATGGCTGTCTGGTCTCTTCTTGAAAACCTCCAGTGATGGAGCATCCCCAACTTCTGGAAGACAAGCTGTCCTGAGGCAGGAGGGGGTGCACAGGTGAACCCACCAGTGGCTGGCCAGGTTAGGTGGTCTTAATAGAATGGACCTTATAAATTTATATCAGCTTGACTTTTCACTTTAGTGCACTTGTCTTGACTCCTAACTTCCTCATAAGTCTTACAAATATTACGGAGGAGTAAAGGAGGGGCACAGGAAGCCAGGCGTGGGTGTAAGATAGAACAGAGGTGAAACGGCCGATAGCTTAAGACATTATAAGAACTTCTCTTTTTGTATTTTTCACTATGTACTTCTCTGTTTGTAACATTCCAAAATGAACTTCTCCTTTCCGAAATGTCATGTTTGTCTCGTGTATGGAAACGCCTTGAGAATGCACAGTGTGGAAACGGCATAAAAGTAGCATCCTGGGCAGAGCCCAGGCAGTTCAGATTTTGGTATGTGAACACGCTGAACTCTTGATGCATCAAATAAAGCTGTTTCTCTCGCACCTTCGTGGTCTCGAGTCCTTGTCTTTCATAAGTAGATTGCTAAACCAAACCTCAATCTGCTGCTACAGTTCCACTGGTTAATTGTTCAGGAAATTTCTCCTAAATTCTAGGTTATATCTCTCGTGGATGGAACGGACAGCATTCTATCCAGGAGTATTTGCTGCAATTCTCTTCTCCTTTGAAAAGAGCTCAGAAGCCATTTCTTTTCACTGAATTGAAAGGGACCCATAAGGAAAAAAGCAAAAAGTATTGAGTATGTGTACATGCTTGGGTTTGAATGGAATGCTGCTACTTTCATTTTATTGATGTCATTGTTTCCAATCTCCCAAACAGCTCTATTGTCATTTTTTTAAAAAATCTCTTCCTCTCTAAGGACCTTGTTTTGATGTTAAGCAAAGTTCTGCCCCCAAGGATCCCACTTCATTTTAAAGAGGGAATTTAATGCACGCGTTCTGCCTTTGTCGCTCAGTTGCGCAAAACCTTGGCTGCCTCAATTGCTTTTTCTCTCTCAAAAAGGTCTCCTCATTGTTCTGTCGAATACTGAACGGTGGCCTTGGAAGAAGAAGAAACGGATTGTGTGGCTAATTAAACTTTTCCAACTTGAATGCGATGTTTAAACGTGGTAGCACAGAAGGGATGGGGATGTTTTACGACTTTCCTCGCCACATTTGTTAATCCTTCTTTCCTTTTTCCCTCCCTCCCTCCTCCTTTCTTTCTTTCTTTCTTCTTTCTTTCTTTCTTTCTTTCTTTCTTTCTTTCTTTCTTTCTTTCTTCTCTCCTTCCTATCGCCCTCCCTCCCTACCCCTCTTTCTTTCTCTCCTTCCTCCCTTCCTCTGTCCCTACCCCTCTTTCTTTCGTTCCCTCTTTCTCTCTCCCTCTCTCTCTCTCCTTCCTTTCTCCCTCCCTACCCCTTCCTTCCTTCCTTCCTTCCTTCCTTCCTTCCTTCCTTCCTTCCTTTCTTTCTTTCTTTCTTTCTTTCTCTGTCTCTCTCCTTACTCCCTCCCTTCCTGCCTACCCCACTTTCTTTCTTTTTTTCTTTCTTTCTTTCTTTCTTTCTTTCTTTCTTTCTTTCTTTCTTTCTTTCTCTCCTTCCTATCGCCCTCCCTCCCTACCCCTCTTTCTTTCTCTCCTTCCTCCCTTCCTCCATCCCTACCCTTCTTTCTTTCTTTCTTTCTTTCTTTCTTTCTTTCTTTCTTTCTTTTTTTCTTTCTCTCTCTCTCTCTCCCTCCTTATCCCTCTCTCCCTCCCTCCCTACCACTTTCTTTCTTTTTTGTCTCTCTCTCTCTCCCCCCTTCCTCCTTCCCTCTCTACCCCTTTCTTTCTCTTTTTCCTTCCTTCCTTTCTTCCTCCACTCCTTTTTTTCTCCTTCTCCCTATCTGGTGTTAACTTTACTCATAATTATTATTTTATTTCTCAATACAAATTAGTGAATTGTCTATATTGGTGGACTTTTATCTATTCTTCAAGCCAGGCATGAGGTTATTGTTTTTGTTTATTTTATAGTCTGTGATTGATAATAAATTGAAATGCCTACAGCATCTCTTTTGAGATTCTGCCAGATAAATGTCTGTTTGGAGAAGACCAGCACCATCTTGTGGTCTGCTTGGAGCATTACAATTTCTGAAATTCTCTTTTCCAACAGAAAATACTCAGGGTGTCACACTGAGAAACTGTGAGGATCCTAGGCCAAGCTGAATCAAAAAACTCTAAACCAAAGAGATCATTGTCAATTTCAGAAAAGGCAGGCACAGCCAACCACCTCTGTGTATTAATGATTCACCTGTGGAGGTAGTTAGCAGCATCTGGTTTCTGGGTGTGCAGCTAACCAGTAAGTTAACTTGATCACTCAACTGTGACACACTGGTGAAGAAGGCACAGTAGCACCTGCATTTTCTGCATCACAAGAAAAAAATACATCTTCCTTCCCCTGTCCTTACCACTTTCTATAGAGAGCATCTAGTATTACTGTCTAGTTTGGAAGCATTACTGCTTCAGACAGAAAGGCAGTACAGAGAGTGGTGAGGACAGCAGAAAGGATTATTGGTTGTTTAATCCCTTCTATCCAGGACATGGCCCATAAGCAATGCTCGAGTAGGGTCCGTAGGATTGTCTGGGATGCTACACATCCTCTTCATGACCTGTTTTCCTTGTTACCTTTTGGGAGGGGGCTTCATGATATCCGAAGCAGAGTGTCCAGATTCAGCCACACTTTTGTTCCATACAGCATCAATCTTGTGAAGTCTCAAGTTTTGTCTTTCCGCTATGTATTCAAAATGGACAGTGATTGTGTGTTGTGTGTGTGTGTGTGTGTGTGTGTGTGTGTGTGTGTGTGTGTGTAGGTAGGTAGGTAGGTAGGTAGGTAAGTAGGAAGGTAGGTAGGTAGGTAGGTATATGTATGTATATAGCATGTGTGTTATTTATCTGTAGGAATAGATATATATTTTCCTTTGAGAGTAGGCAACAGAATTTCATTTTTAATGTGTGCCAGTGTGCTCACAGTAATAAATGAGTATAAAGGTTATCTTAATCTAGGGAAATCCTGGAAGCTTACAAATTTACATGTTTTTCAAAAGAGACAATTAAAAAAAACTAAGACGAGAACAAAAGACCAGAAAATATGCTAGCCAGCAGGCACAATCCAGATAAGCAGGGATTAACACCAGACAAACAATCAAGCAGAAAACAATATCTTAATCAAGGAACTATTAAGGAGACAACAATCCAATAGTAAACAATACCCTAATCAAGCAACTATGAAGGAGAAACTACAATCCCACTAAACAAAATGGGAGGGCAAGCTACAGTTAAAAGTACGGAGCACTGACACTCAGTAGCATGGTGATATTACTTAGTGAGTAATGAAATGTCTGCAAAACTCAGACAGCACCAAGGAGTCTGCATTGTCATTTCCTTTACTTGGGTTTTGAAACTAGCGTCTTTCGTCAAAATGTGAAAGTGCTTCTGTTGTTATTGTTGTCTTTGTTCTGTTGTCTTTTCCCTCTATTTTTCTCTCTCTATCTCTTCTCTCAATTACTCTGAAACTCAAATACTTTGGCCACCTAATAAGAAGGAAGGACTCACTGAAGGGAACGATGGAGGGCAAAAGAAGAAAGGAATGGCAGAGAAGGAGGTGGCTGGATGGAGTCACCAAAGCAATTCTGTGTGAGTTTAAATGGACTCCAGAGGATGGTAGAGGACAGGAAGGCTGGAGGAATGTTGTCCATGTGGTCACAATGGGTCAGACACCACTTAGCAACTAACAACAAAACAATCTCTTCTTTTTCTCTTTATCTTTTCTGTCTCACCCTTCTTTCTTCCCCCTTCTCTCTTTCTCTTCCCCCTCTCTCTTTCTCTTCTCTCTCTCTTCTCTCCCTCCCTCTCTCTCTGATCTCTCTCTTTCTCTCTTCTCTCTTTCTCTTCTCTTTCTCTCTCTCTCTTTCTCTTCCCCCTCTTTTTCTCGTCTCTTTCTCTTCTTTCCCTCCCTCTCTCTCTGCTCTCTCTGCTCTCTCTCTTTCTCTCTTCTCTCTTTCTCTTCTCTCTCGTTCTTTCTCTTCCCCCTTCTCTTTCTCCTCTCTTTCTCTTCTCTCCCTCCCCCTCTCTCTGCTCTCTCCCTCTCTTTCTCTTCCCCCCTCCCTTTCTTTCTCTTCTCTCCCTCCCTCTATCTCTGCTCTCTCTCTCTCTTCTCTCTTTCTCTTCTCTTTCTCTCTCTCTTTCTCTTCTCTTCTCGAGCCAAGGTGGCGCAGTGGTTAAATGCAGCACTGCAGGCTACTGCTAGATCAGCAGGTCAGCGGTTCAAATCTCACCGGCTCAGGGTTGACTCAGCCTTCCATCCTTCCGAGGTGGGTAAAATGAGGACCCAGATTGTTGGGGGCAATATGCTGACTCTCTGTAAACCGCTTAGAGAGACCTGAAAGGCCTATGAAGCGGTATATAAGTCTACTGCTATTGCTATTGCTCTCCCTCCCTCTCTCTCTGCTCTCTCTTCCTCTCTTTCTCTTCCCCCCCTCTTTCTCCTCTCTCCCTCCCTCCCTCTCTGCTCTCTCTCTTTCTCTCTTTCTCTTCTCTTTCTCTCTCTCTTTCTCTCTCTCTCTTTCTCTTCTCTCTCTCTTACTCTTCTTTCTCGTCTCTTTGTCTTCTTTCTCTCTCTCTCTGCTCTCTCTCTCTCTGCTCTCTCTCTCTCTTCTCTTTCTCTCTCTCTCTTTCTCTTCTCTCTCTCTCTTTCTCTTCCCCCTCTCTT